>NC_048224.1:42924218-43020319 GCF_002007445.2 Ailuropoda melanoleuca | reverse complement strand
GAGGAGGAGAGGAGAGGAGAGGAGAGGAGAGGAAAAGAAAAAAGAAAAAAAGCATGTATGGAGTTTCTGGCGGGAGTCATTCCCAAAGAGTAAGATACCATCATTGGTCTCAAAGAATTCAAAGGGCAAAAGGAAGGATAAATCCAGTACAGGATGGCTGTAATCTAAGGTAGAGTTTGCAGAACACCAACATAGAGCAGGGACCAAGTAGTGGCTGGGAGGATGCCAAAGGCTTAGGGAGACTTCGGACTTCTGTCTTGTTATTGCAAGGCAATATCCATCACTTATTCCTCCTGGCGACCGCTGTGAGCTCCAACCCACAGTGTGGATGAAATGAATGGGAGTGTGTTGGCAGGGCTCTGAAGTCCACTGGGCATTCGGATCCCTCCCGGTGGGGCCAGGGTCTGCCCTCTCACCCAGGTAACACAAAATTCATTCTTTTCCTGCTTGCAATGCTGCCCCCACTCTGTCCACAGCTCAGGAAGGAGCAAATGCATACATGCAACCGATTAATTCCAGCAGCCTTTGATATAATTGTCTAAATTTCTGCCCTGGTACCAATTTAAAACACAGTAGCAAATTTAATAAAACTAACAGTTTTCAGCCAAGGCCTTTGTTATTTTGTTTTAATCATCTTTTACCACCAATTGAAATGATTTTCTACTTTCTTGGTGCAATGAAATAAAATACAAGGGAAAGAATGGAGGGACAATGTGGAAATTATAAAAGATCCAGAGCTTTAAATCCTGGGATAAGGTAACAGCAGTGCTGAGATTTAACTGGTTGCTTGTGTCGGGTGCAGATAGGAAGGGAAGACATTTGCCAGTTGGGGGAAGACGCCACACCTGGATAGCATTAAAGAGAGGGGAGAGGAAAGATCTGCAAGGGACTCTTGTTTTTCCTGAATGCAACCAAAGGCGATGTGTGACAGCTTTCCCAAACACCCCTGCTGATGATGGACAGGTCTCCTGATTACAGAGCTGGGGTTTGGGACAAGCTGACTGGTCGCCAAGGCCTCTGGGAGTCAAAACACCAGCTATAGTTGGAGGTAAACAAGGCATGCGGCACAGTGTGAAAATCGAGGCCAAGCAGGGGCCAGAGAGTCGAGAGCAGGGACCCAGTGACAGCTGGTGATTGAGGGGCACTAACTGAACACAGTTGTTGTGGACCAGGGGCCAGTGGGGAAAGCAATCTCCTTTCTCCTCCCTGTAGCCTCTCTGGGTGGCCAGCAATTTTATTACTGGCAGAGGGCAAGCCCAACAGCATTTTTGAATTTGGCACCACATCTAAAACCATTTGGGGGCTGGGCTTCTCTTTCTTCTCTCCCCCCCCAACCCCCCGCTGCCCCATGAATGCTTTGGGTTCGGTGAAAGCCGGAGTGCAGTTAGCAAACTACATTTCCCCTCAAATTTTGAAACCCATGTGCACTTGGGGAAAATGTAATCCTTATGTTTCTGATTCATTTACACTTAACTCATCAAAACGCTATTTTGTAAGAGCTATTTGATGTCCACGAACCCTCCTAAGCCCTTTTGTAAGCCTTGCTCCTTAGAAGCAGGAAGTCACGTTTCTGACGAGAGGGAGAACTTGAACCTAAAAGGTTGAGTTTGTTTTGAAATGAGGGCTCTTAGAGGGTCACGTGGACCCTGAGCTTGGCCAAATGTGTTCTCTCATTTCCTATACCACCCCCCTCACCAGCACCAGCTGCCATGACGTTACTGATGTCAGCTTTCTATGATTTCACCCCGAGCATCATTGGAGACTTCTCCGTGATCACAGAGAGCCGAACTCAAATTAGAGTCCCAAGGTTTGGCCAAACTCCAGCACTCCATCACGTGGGGGAAGGAGCACCTGGATTGGGAATCAGGAGCCCGAGGTTCAATTCCCTGTATTGCCATCAAACGGCAGTGTGACTCGGAGAAGTGTCCTGCCCTCTCTGGGCTCAATTCTCTCACTGGTAGAGTATCAGTGTTTTGCTGCTCTTTCCAGGTCTGAGAGTTTTTGAGGCTAATTCCTAGACGGTAGTGGCGTTAAGCACTTCAGAATGCTCTCTGCTTAAAAATTTTGGAGACTGAGTTTGTATACAAGGAGCTTAGCTCAAGAAGGAATCACAAAAATGCAGAAACAGAGCCGGATGGCTTTGGGTATCACTTATTCCAAGTTTCTAATTGTGGGATGGACATTAGAGCCCAGAGAAGGGGAATGAATTGCCCCAAGTCATACAGATAATTAATGGCAGAGTTCAGCTTTCCTGGTATTTTTGACTAACATCCTTGGATGGAAGTTTCCGAACTTTTCAGTTCATAGTATACCGAAGTTGGGGCAAAAAAACCCACTTCCCACTGTGACAACAAGAATGCTAAAGCCAGCATTAGCATGGCGGGGGTGGGGGGGACTGGCATGCTTCGCGTGAGGCACAGTGAGGTGGTGTCTGGCTTGTATTAAAGCCCATGAGTGAATGATTAATCCTGGGTAGAAAACAAAGCCCATGCCTTGTAACGTTATAGGTATTAGTGCTACGGAAGATTAACCCCACGACCCCCCTGGGGACCTTTTCAGAACACTGGACTACACTTTGAGAATCAGTGGATGATGAAAACAGGTGGACTCACAGGTCCTGTCTGCCCACTGCAGCACACGCACACCCTCATGCATTCACGCGTGTGCACACATGCATGCACGCTCACACACGAGCACATGCGTGCACTCATACTCATGCATCCACACATGTGTGCACACATGCATGTGAGCATACTAATGCACCCACATGTGTGGGTGCACACATGCACACGAGCTCATGCATGCACATGTGTGTGCACATATGCATGTACACACAAAAGTACATGCATGCACACATACTCATGCACCCACACACGCACACACATGTGCACACAAGCACACATGTGTGCATCCACACATGTGCGCACATGCACGCACACACGGGCACATGCATGCACGAATACTCACACAGCCACACATGTGCACACACACAAGTTCACCTCAGTTGCTCCTGCATCACGACACAGGGAAGAAATTTTACAGCTCAGAGTGAGCTCTAGTTCTGTTCCTGCCACTGATTCATATCTGGCAGCTGGAAAGTACTTTGAAATGTGTCCTCCTCTCATCCCAACCCAAATATGCCTTAATCTCCATATTCCCTGTTTCCGAGATGCCAGTACCATAGGTATCTGATGTGACCCACCCACCTGCCTCCTCCCTCTGCCAGTCACCAGGTATGCCCATCCCCTTAGCAGTACTCAGAGTGTCCAGTTCTCTCCATGCTCACCTTGCCTGTCTCCTATTCCAGTTCTGGCAACAGTGTCTTACTTCCCTGGCCATTTCCAATCTGTGCTTCCACCCCTACATTTACTGTGTGAGTGCACATCACCAAAGACCTGACCTATAACCAAATCTAATCAGGATCTTCTAGTCTAACACTCTGTGGCTCCCCACTACCCTCAGGATGAAGCCCAGACCCTTTGGCATGGCACTCTAGAACCATCATTACTGGCTTCTCTACACCTCTCTTTCTTAAACCTCATCCCCCTGCCCTTGCTAAATACCCCAGCCTTGGTTTAGGTGCTCCCCCTCTCCCAGAGGTGCTCACTGAGCCTACAAGCTGAGTGGGGAGCTCCTACCTATCTGCTTCTTTTACCACAACACCTTTCTCACTATTTTGTGACCACTTGTTTATTTGTTCACTTCTTATACTAAGTCGACGAAGTTTCTAGAGGGCTAGGACTCCCTTATTGACTGGTTTATTTATCTCCGTTGTCTAGCCCATGGTCTGTTATAAAGACAGTGTCAAATAAACACCTGCTGGATGAATGGAAGGTTGACTGACATCATCCAGCCCAATACCTTCACTTTAAGGATAAGGAATCTGAAGCCCCAAGAGAAGAAAGGACCATGCTGTAAGATTCTCTTTTGCTTTTCTGATTCTCTGGTAACGAATCCACCTTAGAAGTTAAAAGAGAGGCCTCCATTACACTATGTATCACCTGTATTATCATAAACTTCTGACTTTATTGATCTGCCACAGGGTTTATTCATGCATGCACGCATGCATGCATTTAATTTACCTACATTTATTGACCATCTACTTGATGTCTGGCCTCACACCAAAAGCTGAAGATCACGTGACAAGTACGACCTAGACCCACCTCTGGGGTCTTGCTGTCAAGTCAAAATGGCACTGAACAGGAAAAACACATGGATACATTCTGAAATTGTTCCTAAAGGAGAGCCTGGTAGGCTCTAAGGCAGAGACAGGATGTCCATGAGGAGTTCTGAGAGCTCCAGTGGGTCTAGAAGGTTTTCAATAGACATGGCCAGTCTCTGAGCCCACAGTGCAGACCTGTTTGCTAATATGACATGTGACCTGCTCCCTCCACCCTCACAGAATTAGATGCACTCAGTGCAGATGACAGCTCAAGGAGGGTCTAAACAGAACGTCGGAGCTGAGAATGTGCTTCGGAGTCACCTACCTAAGCAATGAGTGTCTTTTACAGAAGAGAGGCTTGGGTCCACAGATGGGGAGTCGTGGGACATGGGTCCAGCAAAATTTGAGGAGATCAGTACTGGAATCCAGGTCTCCTGATTCCAAGGCCAGCACTTCAGTGGGATTTTTTTTCTCTCCTTTTCTCTCTCTCTCTCTCTCTTTTTTTCTTTAGCTCAGTTAGTGATTACAGTGCAATTTGTCTTTCCTTTCTTCTAATCCAACACTGAACCATAGCAACTCTGGTTCAAGTTTCATAGAAAACGGCTTCATGTGTGTGTCTGCGCATGTCTGTGCTTTTGCCTTTCACACATACTCTCCAGACTGGCCATGGCCAAGAACAAGCCTAATGAAAACCAAACAAAAGGAAGAATCACGAACATTTGAAGCTTTATGGTTCCCTGGACTGCATCATGTTCTTGCAAGCCCATTATCTCATTGGTTTTTCTCAGGATACCCCTTGCGAGACCGCACGGACAGGACATCACCCATTCTTTCCAGGGGAAGAAGCTGAGGCTCACACCATTGGAAGGACCCACTCAGAGTCACACGGCAGCTGCATGCTGGCCTGGGAATCAGGTCTCTTAATTTCGAATTCAGCCTCTCTAAAGTAATGTCTGAGGTTCCTGTTAGAACAGACACAACATAAACCCACTAAGACCTGCCCTAAGGATTCTCATCATCTCTGAGCACAGACTAAATGGATTTTAGCCCTTCTCTTCTTGCCAATGTCCAGTGTGAGATAAATTCCTCCATTCTTTCCACATCTGTAATTACTCTGATGGCTCTTATTTTCCTTCTTTCCTACTCATATATTTGTTTTCTTCAAGATCAGGAATTAGAGCAGCACAACGAAGCCCAGTCTGTCCTGCCTACCCTCAGGGAGAACCGCAAAAGAACAAAGAAGTAGGTGCTATCAAGACACTCATTGCAACCCGATTTCACTAACACGCTGTTTTCCAAAGGTACTCTTGACTTACCCCACCCTCTAATAACATATTAAAGTAAAATCTATTCTTTGATTTCCAGAAAGAACATTTCCCTCATTCTCAGTCCTCAAACCTGCAACTTGAAAGTCATTGGACAGCTCCTTCTTAAAACCCTTGCATCCAATACATCTCAAATACTGTTGATGCTACTTTTAAAACATACCTCTAATCCATCCACTTCACTATGCAAATAATCACTATGCAAATAATCATAATCTTTGATTTAGACTTTAGCAATAACTTCTGAATGGACTTTCTCATTCTCCCTCAGTCCTTTCTTCACACAGTACCCAGAACAATTTTATAAAAAACAGGTCTGATTGGTTTTTTCCTCTATTTCCCAACAACTAAACCCAAACTCCATAATGTTGGCCACACTCCCTTCATAATCTGGCCTCTGTTTACCTCTCCAGTCTTGACTTCTATATATCCCCCCCTTAATTCAAGGAGGGATTATACTCTATTATAACCTCATAATAATAATCTTCAGCTTGTAACTCTATTTTTATTTGAGCTATTATTCAGCCTAACCCTCCTATCCAGCTATAAGATTCAGAATCCCAGGGTCAGCATGGAGACTGACATGCAGTAGGGCACTTGTTACTGAATGCGTGAATGAATACATTTATCAATGGAGCCTCGTGTCTATCATTTAACCTCTGTGGGTTTTCTTTAACATCTGGTGAAGAGACACTGTAACAACCCTCTTTAAAGTCCAGTGTACATCAGACTGATCCACAGAAATTCAGTTGAGTCATTTCAGTGGTGTTAGCACCAAACAGGAACCCTTCACACTTTCAAAATCATGAAGGTACCTGGAGACAGTAAGCATTTCTATGGACATGGCTGCTGACCCTGGAGATCTGTTGATTTTGCTAAACCCCTTTGCTTACTCTACTATTCCCAGAACCCATATTTCATTCTGAGAGGCACTTGGCCTAAGACCGACAAAAGGGAGTCATAGGTAGATGATCCCCAGCTTCTAGAAATAAAGTAAAATTGCACTGACTATATAACCTGCTAGCCTGGGCTAGGAACAGAGGTATTTGCTCTGGGCTTGGAGAGCTGGTTCTACTCCTGATGCTGCTCCTCAGTCCCGGAGATCAGAATGCAGGTGAGACCACATTGGGTTGGCATGGAAGAAGGACCGACTCAGGAAGAGATCTGACCTGACGCATGCATGCCAGCAAAACATGGCTGGAAACCACACTGGTCTGACAGTCTCCCCCACTTCATCAAGTCTCCTCCTCCTCATCGACTTAAATGTTCAAAAAAACAAAGGGAAATATTTGTTCTCTTTTGTCCACTTATTCTATTGCTCCTTAGAAACAAGAAAAGCTAATTGAAATATCTACTTTCTCCATCCATCAAGATTCGACTTTATGCTCTGCCTGTCACAGCAACGATTATGCTCCATAATTGGCCAGGAACAGCCTTTGAGGGTCAGGCAAGGAGATGTAAAACTTGACTCTCACATCTATTAATGGTGAGATCTTACTTAAATAAATGCCTTTACCTCTTTGAGTCTCAGCTTCCCCATCTAAAAATAAGGCATATGGATACCTATACCTCATTGGTAGGCTTATAAAAATACTGAGCACATTTGAAGTATTCACTACATGGTAGTTAGTGGTAGTGATGTTAGTGCTACTAGTAGTAGGTGGTATCTGCATATGTGATGGTGGTTAACACAGATTTAGTTTCCACAGAGGGCAGAAACTGGTCTGGTTTTCCTTATCCATTGTATTTTCTGAATGTGACATGGTTCCCAGCCAGGGAGCATATTACATCAGCATTTGAAAAATATATCAGTGTGTAAATGATTACACAAAGAGTAACTTCTTCATAAATGCTAGTTCTCTCTTGACTACCTTTTTACCCTAGACTCCAGTAACACTGATGGATAAGCAGGAGTGCTGACATTAAATCCCCAGTGTAACAGATGGGAAAACTGAGACATGACAGCCAGACATAAATTAAAGACATTCATAGACAAGTCACAGAAGAGAAAGTGTAGTTATCCAGTAAATTTGAAAAGATGCTCACTCAAGATATTCAATCACAAGACCATAAATGAGAGTCCATGTTTTCAATCATGAAATGGACAAAGACAAAGCATTTTTGTTTTGCCAGCTAACAGTGACAGCGAGGAACAGAAGGTCCTGCCACACACTGCTGGTGGGATGTGAGCTAGTTCACCTCCTCAGAATACCAGAGGCTGTACCACTAAAACGAAAAAGGCCCACAGATTACAACCCAGTAATACCATTTCTCAATATCAACTCTAGAGAAATGCTCCCACGTGCCTACAAGGAAGTTCCTATGAAGAGTACTGACTACAGCATTGGTTTGTAACAGAAAAAGGTATGAAATAATATAAATGCCCAGCATTAGGAGGACAGCTAAATAACTTGTAGCACATTCCCACTATGGAGTACTGTATCGCATTTCAAAGGAAGGAAACAGATTTAGGAACCCAAGTGGCTAGATAGCCCAGATTACTACGTTCCTCCCTCAAAACTCCATGTGTGGTCTATGAACGAATATGCACTTCTGTTATAAAGTAGAGTATGTTGGTTGGTTGGTTCATTCATTCATTCATTCATTCATTCCTTTATCAATGTTTGCTGAGAATCACCTGGTTTCAACCATCTGTACTAGGGCAAACCTCTTCAATGATCAACTCTTTGTCATCTTTAGGGCCCAGCTTAGACACTGCTTCTTCTGAGAAACCTTCATTAACCACCTCAAGCTAGGGTAGATACGTTTCCTATGTTTTCCCACAGCCCCCCTGTGCTCCTTGCACTAGAGTGCTTTCCATGCTGCAAAACAGTCACCTGATTCCTTGCCTGTTCAATCCTTTTAAACTGTGTGCTCATGAGGCCAGGAATCAGGGCTCTATTCCTAGTCCCAACATAGTCTATTGTGCAGAACAAACACTTAGTAAATACTTGTTAAACCAAACAACAAGTATTACTGAACACAATTATATTTGACTTGCACTCTTTGGTTGATGAATGAATTAACAACTGGACACATATAAGAACAAAGAATGGATGCCTGGGTGACATACAGAAAGCCAGGAAAAGAAGTGGGACTAAGAAAAACACTGAAGTGGTGACTCAGCTTGAGAGCCATAGAAACAGCATGAGATAGCCACATATGCCTTCAGTTGACCCTGATTTGGTCTAAACTTTCCCAATCCTCTGAGGCTTAATGTGGCATCGCATGTCAATGTTATGGCTAAGATCTGGAAGCATGAGACCCATATTCCGAGGGGTTCCACTTTGTGTTACTGTTGACTCATTCTTCACTCATTCATTCAACAAGCATTCACGGAACCCTGATTCTGTCACATATGAGCATGCTAAATTTTGTATTTAAGAATCTGAACCATGTGAGAGAAAAGAAAAAAAAAGGGAAAAAAACACATGTGCACAGTTAAATACAAGACAAGCCAAACAGTGATCAAGGACCAAGGATCCTGTTATAAGACACCCATGTTCCAAACAGGCTAGAATCCCAGTGATGGCAGTTCAGCTAGTCTTTACTATGAATCACTAAGAGACACTTCTGGTCTCTGTTCGAATATCACCTCATCAGAGGCCCTCCCTCACCACTTCTCTAAAGTCACTAAATCCTACCCAACTGGGATACTATGCAATCGTTTCTGGTTTGTGTCTCCCAGCTCCATTGAAAGAATCAATGAGAGCAAGGACCTTTCCTGGTCTGTTCACTACTGCATCCCTAATGCCTAGAAAGTAGTTGGGATCATGATAGGAATCAACGAATAGTTGCTGAGTGAATGGACTGATAAATGAACTCAAGTTTTTGAGCTGGTTGCTGGGGTTTCTCAGCATGTAGAGTCCAGAGTCTGATTGGGATCTGATTTGTAAAATTTGGACTCATAGTCATGAGAAATTCCACCCAGATCATATAAATGTGTCCTTTCCTTATACTTATTCATTTCCCCTAAGAATTATATTAAGAATGCCAAGAAGCTGAGGCAAAATAGACAGAGACTGTGTTGGCAGGTTAACAGTTCTGAACGTGAGAGAAAAAAATAGAATAATTAATTGAGATACACATATAAGCCAATTGGGAGAAGTGACTTCTAAGAACATTTCTTGTTCTAAATAAAAAATCCTAAGAGAGAGGCACAAACATATCTGTTCAACCAGAGAATAAATGACTAAGAGCACTAGCTTTGGAGTTGACAGATTTACAGACAACCCCAGCTAGGCAGCTTGATCGCTGTTTGAAGTCTGAGTGCCAGGTGCTCATCTCTAACCGGGAGGAAGACCACCTACATGACGGAGCCACTGTGCAGATCACATCATGAGATTACTTAAGGAACACGCTTAGTCAGCTCTGGACATATAGCAGGTACTCAGTAAATCAGAGCTTCTCTATTTCTCTTCAACCACTAAACTCCTTCCCATTCTTTATCCAACAGCCATTCAAAAATATTCACTGTCTACTTTGTGCCTGGAATTGTTCTAGGCACTTGGAAAGCACTAGCAGACAAACAGGCAAAAAAAAAAAATCCAATCCTCAGGAAGTTTTCATTCCTTAATTGTACCTCGGTTCTTCCAAGTTTGGGTTAGAAGCCACTTTTTTTTTTTGTCTCTGTCTCTGCCTTCAGGGCATTACTCTACTGCAGTGACACTGCTTCCTCTCTCTTTTCCCACAGTGTGAGCACCACGAGCTCAGACTCCATGCCTGTCCTGGCACCCACAGTATCATCATTTCCTAACACAGTGCATGCTACCTGACAGACCTCACTAAATATTTGCTGAATGAATTGATGATGGATAGATGGATAGATGCAAAGATGAAGAGTGAACTGCTAGTCATTGTTTCTGGTTTGTTTATACCTCAATTTCTCTAAGCAAAAAAAAAAAAAAAAAAGGCTTAGTTTTGTCCAGAGTCCGTCCTTCTTTTTCTTTAAATTTTAGTCACGTATTTAATTGATTCTAATCATGATGATGTCAACACATAATAGATATCAACATATTAATAAAAAATTTTACCTTTTTGTTCATGCTACGTCTTCAAACTTTGTTGTGTGTTTAACATTTGCTGTAGATCTCAATTACTATCAGCTGCATGTGGCAAAAAGCAGCTGATATGGACAATGTAAGTCTTCCCACAACAATAGATCCCTGGATTTTTAAATAGTGTTGATCTTATGCATTTTACTTTTGAAAGCAAAGTCAACATTCCCTGTAGTCAGAGAACTGAAAATCATTCTTGAATTTCAAGATTTGAGAAAGCTTCTCCTAGATCTAGGCTATTAATAATAGAACATTCCTGTGCGCAGTGTTTTCTATTTTAGTACTACCAGACTCTTCACTACACATTTACTCCCCAGTGCCTTGGATAGTTTCTATTATAGTATGTTCTCAATAAATATATGTTGAATAAATGAATGGATGGATGGATGCTAAGAGCAATGTATAAATGAGTCTTTACCTCTTTGAGAAATCTAAAGATTCCATGCAGACCCAAGGAGCACAGTGGCAGGTACAGAAGCACTTGGCAGTCAAGTTGAGAAACAAAAGCTTCCCTGCTCCTTCTTCCCAGCCTGATGCACAAGGAACTGGCCGTGTAACTTGTGTTGCTGGACTCTCAGACTAACTGATTGAGGGCTGGTGGCTTGTGAGTCATATCCTGTCTTCCACTTGCTGTATCTCAAACTTTAGCCAGCTTGGATGAATGTCTAAGCTCTAGAATTCTGCCTTTGCATTATTACAGCAGAAGACAGTACAGTGTTATGGTTGAGAAGGTGTTATTTGGAATTAGATGTGGGTTTTAAACCTGGCTCTGCCACTACCAGCTGTTATTAGGTCGACTAAATCACTTTTTGGGAGCTTCAGCTTTTCCTCTGAGCTTTACCTCCTCATAAACAGTTGGAAGGCACTTAAGGCAGACAGAATACTCAGCAAATAGTCGGTGTTATTGTTACTTTTATTATTACTGTCCACACACTACACATTGTACTAGGGCACCCCAGTCAATCAGTGAGGCCCCCTCTGGGTACTGACTCTTATAGATAGTCTCGGCTAAGTCCCTTTTACTATGAAAAAGTGAATGAATCATCTGTCACCTAAGAACAATGTCTACCCACAGAGAAGAGTTTAATGTGTCGCCCCCTCAGGGAAACTGAAGCCCAAAGCCACGATGCAATGTATCTGGACGACATATGGTGAGTTAGTAGCAGAGTCGATGCCTGTCCCCTTTTCCCCCACCAGTGTCACTTCTCATTCAATGGAGGGGTTTCCATGGAATGGAGAGGTTCCACATTTCTTCCTCTGCCTGGCCAAAAGTAATCAGTCTTCTAGAAGCATCCACTGGGTAAGCACAGAAGCCTCTCCCTTCATCAATGTCATACCTTGGGAAACTATCTCCAGTACAGATAAAGGAAAGAATAAATATTTTTGTTGAGAGAAAAAAATGAAGACAAAGGTCAAAGGGAATCATGTAATGGGTTGAGTCAGGGAAGAAAAAGAAAGCATTTTTTTCCTCTCTCCTCTTTTTCTCCAAAACAGTCTTTATATAGAACTTGTATAAGAGCCAATTTATTTGATATGGAAAAAATGTGAAAGCAGCAAAATACACCACACACACACCACACCACACCACACCACCCCCCCACACACAGAGGTATTTGTGTTGGAGTTCAGAACTCGAATTATGAAGAGATAAAGGAGTTGAAATGGTCTCAGAGAACATTCAGGTCAGGAAATGTAGCCCAGCCTAGGTCTCCTGTAAATTCCTCGGGACTCGAGAAAGACAGAGGAAGTCAATGAAGGCCTCAGTCTAGCCCGTGTGTCTGAAATGTCGTAGCAGGGCCTAAGAAAGATCTGTTGAGTGAATGAAAGAACAAATGGAGCATAAGAGTGTGGGTTTGAATAGTGGTTGTTCTGGAAGCAAAGTGACACAGGACTGGGTGTGTTTAACCCTATGGTTAAGGTCTTCAGCACTGAAGTGTGAGTGTCTACAGGAAAGGGGCCAAGTCATCCCTGAAATACCTAGCTCCCAGTGAACACTCTGGCACACAGAATATTCTCAATACATATTTGTAAATTGAATGAGTATTGGGAAAGAGACGTTGGAAATCCCTGAGCCTTACTGATCACGTACAGCAGTGGCTATTAAACTGTAGCCAGAATGAGGGTCATCTGGGAAGACCCCATAGCCGAGTTTCTGATTCAGTTGTCTGGGCTGGGATCTACGGACTTGCCATAAGTTCTCAGGTCTTGCTGCTCCTGGTCTGGGCCCCCACTTTGAGAACCTGGTTTAATGCAGTGGCTTTTAAACACGGTTGCACATTATAATCATCTGGTGAGATTTTAAAAGTTCTGCTGGCCAGGCTTTATCCTCCTTACCAATTAAGTCAATACCTGAGGTGGTAGGGGGGGATGGGGTCAGAGAAGGGATGCTGGGGAAACACAGGGATTTTAAAATCCCCCAAATTCCCATAACTTGCACCTGCCTTTGAGAACCCCTAGTCTAGTACCATCTCCTTCTTGTAGATTAAGTCCTCTGAAGGCCAGAAAAGGTAAGCGACAAGCCGAAGATCCTAGAGCAAATTCATGACTATCTGGGAATGGAACTCAGGGGGCTCTCACTTCTTCAGTTGAATTTCTACCCTTCCACATTTATCAACCCATGTCAGCTCTTACAGGCGCACCACTCCAGACAAAAAATGAAAGCTGTGTTTAAACTGAGAGTTTAAAGGGTGCATCTTACAACTGGTGGCATTTTAGAGTCAACCGACAACAGAACTGGTAACGCGCCCAGCACAGCGTCGAGCTTGTAGTCAGCACCGCACAAGCCGTAGCCGTTAATTACTAACTTAACAAGACAGTGAATTTCTCTGGCTCTCCCTGCGGCTCTATTTTGATCCATTTTGAAACTATGCTATGAAGTGTGTACACGGTTCGAACTGTTTTAACTTCCTGATGAACCGAAACTTTTTACAAAGACTCTGTGCCTTAACGTCTTCTTTATACGATGTTAATATAAAGAAATCAGCTTTCTTGGTGAAAAAAAAATAAAAATAAAAAAAATAAACTGAGAGTTTAAGGCATCCATGACTTCTCTCCATTGTTTTATATAGAAATTTTAAGTGGATGCATATTTATAAACTTTACCACTCTAGACAAGCAAGAAGATGAAAGAGACAGAGTTATGGAATATTTTCAAGGCAAGATGATCCTTTAAATTTTAAGTACATTCTCAGACACAAACCAAGTGCTCCCTCTGAGTTCTTGAACAGATGTTCTTCATCTCCGAGTCAATGAATGGGCAAGGGTCTGCTTGTGATGTGCACGTTAATTGCTGGCATGTAAAAGGGAGTGCTGGTAAAGTGTTTGAAAGTGGTTCTGTCTCTTAAAAAGATTAAAAGTTTCCTCCAAAATTTGGTTTCTATTAATGATTAGCTCAGTAAATATTTTCAAGTAGACAGAGATTGGGTCTTATATCATCTTAGAACCAAAGAAAGTGCCACAAATGTGAATAGACACCACCGACTTGAGCATTTTCATCATACAGAAGAGGGAAGTAGGGCTCAAAGAGATTGATAGATTTATTTAAAAATAGTAAGTGGACTGGCTGGGGCTGAACACAAGGTATCTTACTTCTGAGCTATTGTTCTCTCCAGCACTCAAAATGTTTTCCCTACCCATATCCCTTGCACATAGAAGTTCAACAAATTTTGGTGATTAACTTCCTAGACTCTGGGTACCCAAGTTAGGTGGTAAAAGCACCCTCATTTGTTAGATTAAAGCAGAAGCTGGAATCACATCTCTAACTGAACACGGGTTGAAGGCACTGGTTTAGGAATCAGGATAGAACTTGATCTTAACCACTTTCTAACTATGTGATCTTGGACAAGTGACTTCACATCTCTAAGCTGTCGTTTCCTTCTTTGTAAAACCAGAGGATAATTGGTCTATGGTTGTGGAGAGGATGAAATGAGTAAAAGATGCAAAGATCTCAGCCCATTGTCTGGCATACAGGCAAAGCACTAATGAGGTCACTGTAAGGTGGCCTTTCCTAAAGCATAAATCCTGAGGATGTTTGAGGAAGAGGTAGCTTGAGAAATAAATATTAAGGACAAACACTATCTCACGTAAAAGCTCTGAGTATCCCAGAAGGCTCATGGAGACCTAGAGCTGCAAGGGCTCTTAAGGATCAAATGGGTTTGAACCTCTCTTCCACTTCAGAAAAGGAAACCAAAAAAGGACTATGACTGGTTATGTTCACCTTCCAGGAACATTCTCATACATATATGCGGACACATGCTCAATTCCTAGGCAACCTGCTATAACTCCACTCCCTTCTCACTCACTGAGAAAGCAATCCCAAAGCACAAATATTTTTCAATTAAATATAAAAAGGAAATCTTTAGCAAACTTCAGTTCTTTCCATTTCATGAGTAATACATGACTTTTTCATTACTAATCTCACTCAGCCTCTTTCATTTTATTATTGGGAAAACTAAGAGAAGTCTGGGAGTCTTACATTAGATTACATTATATTACATTAGAGCTCTCACCAAAACTCCAGGCCTTCTGGTTCCTTGTGCATTGCCATTTCCACTGTATCAACCCTGTCTTGTTAGGACAATTCTACAATCAGTGCCAGGTTATGAAACCCTAGAAGTAATGAACCTTCTCCTAGGACAGGCCTCTCTGAGCCTCCTTACATTCGTCTGTAGCCCACCCACCTGAGCATCTCCTTATCCGGAGAGTGCACTTACGTGTCCGTGAATCTTCTATTGAGGTGTAGGAGGGAGGCCACGTCCATGTGGAGAGGAGGGTCCCGGACCACCTTGTACTGCAGGGGCTTACACTCTAGACAGAGCGGGCTGTCTGCAATGGAGGTCAACATGGCCGCATCAATCTCTAGGTGCTCATCCAATGTGTAGATC
The DNA here is from genome assembly GCF_002007445.2 of Ailuropoda melanoleuca. Lineage (NCBI taxonomy): Eukaryota > Metazoa > Chordata > Mammalia > Carnivora > Ursidae > Ailuropoda > Ailuropoda melanoleuca. The sequence goes on along the minus strand of NC_048224.1, from coordinate 43,004,892 downwards.
TGGATGCCGTATACGTCCTCACCCACATCCCGGAGTTTGATGGTCAGTGGGACATCGCAGAAGACATTCTGAGGGCCCAGAGAGATGTTCTTCCCACTGACAGTTAACAGTTTGATGTCATTGACAGCCCCACTAGAGTCCCAATCAGTGGAGACAAAGGTCACCCAGATGGTTAAAGACTCAGGGACCAAGGGGTAGCGGAATTCCAGTTCAAGGTAGCAGCCTTGTGGCTCAGGGCAGGCTGGAGGGACTGTGTGTGGGTTGACAGCTGAATTTGGGCTCCAGGTGCGGACACTGGACTTACAGGGCTGTTCAACATCTGGATGACCTATGGAGAAGAGATGAGGGTATGAGTTCCTGAAAGCCCTGTAGACACTAAGAGAGACTGGCCTGACTTGAGCTCAAAGAGAGGGGAACGGAGAAGGAAGATTCTCAGTGTTCTAGTGAATCAGCTGTATGCACAGCATCCAGTGTGTCTTTACCCATGCAATATAGATTGTGGATGAATCACCAAACATTTGGTCCAAACTACATTCAAGTAAGTATCTTACTCTTGAGTCAGCGCCCCAACTTTCCTTCTTCATATCCCACTTGTAGGCTTTCCTGCCTCAGATGGAAAGAAGGGAGGGACACACACTTGCCAAACACCCATATGTCCCCTGAACTTGGTTACTTCTTGCAAAGATTCATCTCAGAGGTGAGGCAACTAAGGCTCAGAAATGTGGAGTGAACTGATCAACGTTTCCTAGCTTGATGTGAAGGTCAGCATTAGAACCCAGTGTTGTCTCATCTTGAAGTTCATACTCTTTATTCTCCCTACTGCATGCAGAGGCCACCAAAATAAACTAGGATCCCTGTAGTACTGCTTTCAGTACAACCTGCTTGAAATGACAGAAGAACTAGAAACCTTCAGCAAAGAAGAGGTAAGCACAGATAATTTCTCCCCTTGGACTGAGGATTCTGGGAGGAAACTGTCTAGAACCATGAATGACAGAGCTGAAAGGCGGCCCTGGAGCCACCTTATCTCGCCACATGAGGTCATTCCATACCACTGAGCTTCTCAGAGCTCTGTCCAGTCTGACTCAGGAAGGGGAGGGTTGGGTGAGGCGGGGGGAGAAGGAAGGAGGGATTCTTCTACTTTTTCCCTGGGGAGACAATGCCTCATCCCCACTGATCTCAGCCTGCAGTGACTTCTGAATTTTTCTCTGCTGAGATCATTAGTCCTAGACCCTCAGAGAGCTCTCCTTTGCACTGCTGAGAAAAGTAATCAGGACTCAGTGTAGTGATTGGCTCTAATTTGTTTAAGGGAGTCTAGCAGGAGATACAGATCAGCTGGTGATGGGAGGATGGAAGATCTCAAGTTGTCCTATTAGCCACATTTTTTTTTCTTCTTTTGCATCACCGGTTGGTGGGAGGTGGGATGCTAGACATTTCTAAAGCAAAAGGGAAAAGGCAATCTCTGTATGAAATGGCTTTGTGGTAGTGTTACAGCATCATAGGAATCACAATATGAAAACCAGAAAACCACTCTGGGTGGGAAAGCTATTACACTGAAGGTTATAAAAATGCCTCTAATCTCTGTGTCTCTTCCCAGCCAAGGGAGAAGAGAGAAGACACCAAACAGAGATGGAGAAGAGAAGAGAAAAAGGAAAGAAAAGGAGGGGAAGAGGATGAGGAAAATTCAAAAGACTTTTTAGACATAACACATCAAAGCAGGAAGAAATGGACAGAACTACAGGATTCTCTCTAGAACTCCTTGGCAAGATTCATCCATTATTTGCAGCAAAGGCTGGTTAGTGGTGACCGGTGGGTAAAGCCAAAGGCACAAATAAGACTCCTTGGTGAGGCTGAAGCTTTTCTTCCTGTAGACTCTCCAATTCAGTGGAGTTTCTGATTCTCTAGCTTTGTGGGTTGTTGGCTTATCTATATCTATACCTCTATCTATATCATCTATCTCACTTATTCACTGAACTTTACTGAGGGTAGCATTTTAATATGTGTGAAGCACATTCCCTAGCCATTAATTTATTCATCTGATTGTCACCAAGATCCTGTAAGGTCTCTTATACCTCTTATACCTGTTTCACTCACTACCTAATGCCAGGTAGCATTTATCTAATATAGCGCCGGGTCCATAGATAGTGACCAAAGTGGACATTCAATAAATATTTGTGAAATGAAGACTCTTCTATCTTGTTAACATGGTGTTAAAAAAAATGAGAGCTTCACGGAACGTTGACACCTGCTGATGGGGAGTGCCTAGTCATTCCACCCCCTCTACACACTTTCTCCTGGAACTGTCAAGGGATGGAGCAATCCTTCTCCCTTCCTTGGAGAAAATAACCATCAGTGGTAGGATCCGCAATAGAGCAAAGATGACAAATGTGTTTGGCTCCTGCCTTCTCTTTGGTTTCTTGTTAATCAACAGAGGGACCGAATGCCTTCCGAAAGACAGGAAGGTGATCCTGGACATTACACTCAAGTAAATGAACATGAATGGAGTTCTTAGCAAAGATTGTGTGTGTCTGGTTATCAGAGATAAACTTTTACATGCAAAGAAGAGCCTTGGGGGTGCTGAGTCCAACTATCACCAATGCAGCAACCCCTTTAACCCTACCAGGCTCCCTGAGCTGACCATCCCCTAGGTATGCGGCACTGCGCCAAGCATGTTACATGCCTCAGCTCTCTTCGTCCTGACAGTAAGTCCGTGGCACAGGTCTTAGAAAAATCATTTCACAGAGGAGGGAACTGAGACTCAGATGGTTAAGTCATTCCCTGATGGGGAGCAGAATATTATGTGATGCTGTTGGTCCAGGCAATATGCCAAGCTTTGAAGCAATGGAAGCTGGGTTACAATATCAGCCATATAGCTTCTCATCGCATCACCTACTCTGATGATACTTACAGGGGGCTGTAAAATTCAAATGGGCTGGGATATTAGTAAATGCTCACAAATATTTAGCTCTGTTATGAAACATAAGGAGGAATTAATAGGGAAAAGCTTGGAAGGAAGAGGTAGTCCAAGCAAAGAGAACAACTGAGAGAGAACTGGAAGGAAGACGACTATGCTTTTGGCCACAACAGGAGAGCAGCAAGAGATGAGTCCAGCAAGCTAAACAGAACCCGGATCATGAAGGGTCTTGTAGGTCATTTTAAGGAATCGACATTTTATACCAAGAGGGGTGGGGGGCTAGTGAAAAACTGTAAGCACAGAAGTGAGAATTGTCTTTTAGAAAAACCACTGTTTAGAGTCATAGACACTATCTATCCATCTATGTATTCATCCATCTATCTATCTATCCATCCATCCATCCATCCATCCATCCAAAGAATGATTATTGACTGCCTGGTCTGTGTTAGGCTAGTCCCTGGGGGAAAAGGTTTCTACACACATGGTCTCTGGCCCCACGGAGCTTCTAGTCTACTGACACCAGGGGAAAAATGGCTGTACTCATGTAATCACACCTGTGGCTTGGACAAGGGAACATCAAAGGAGATGAGGACTAACCAAAGTGCCTAAGAGGAAAAAAGAACAAGGCTGGAAAGTTGACCAAGCATGGTTGTGAGGTAGGGAGAAGGGCAGAAGAAAAGGGGAAGTGGGGGGCAGGGGTGTGGGGAGGAAGGACGGAGGTAGGGAGGGAAAAAGTAAGAAGGAAGGGGGCAGGAAGAAAAGCGCAAAGGTACTGTTATTTCACTGTTAATACATACCCTTTTGTATATATGGTGACTAAATGAAAAGTTACATGTTTATATAAGCTGTCCACTAGAAACGAGGCCATATATGTGTGTGAAATATATTTATACATACTTATGCTGATTTAAATTTACATTTATGAAGATCCGTACAGACATCTATTCTATATCTTTGTGTATATACACTGCAGCTGTTGACACAAATATAGTCATCAAAACTTGGTGCCAAGTGTTTTCCAGATGAATACTTCAACACACCTGAAATATTCTGGGAAGAAACATGGAGAAAGGACTCACACAAATAATAAAAATGAAAACAGCTAGTGCCACATGTTCCTCTCTCATGGAAAACCCAACACTTGCAATGCATTATATGTTTGTATATGTGATCTGAATTGAGATCTGAGTTGATCGCATCTAGCTATCAAAGTCCTGGGTGACAAGTGTCCACGGTATTGAACACCTCAGGAAATAGTCATCCACGAAATACAGTTTTTGCTCAAGAGATAGGAAAACAGGGTTTCTTTTGCATCCAACCATTTTCTGTGGCCAAAGGCAAGAATTTTCTGTGACTGTATTTACCTGAAGTTCATGGAATGGAGTTAATGGAAGATAGTGGATGGGCAATAAATATTTGTTAAATGAAAAAAACCTTCTATCTTATTAATATGGGGTTAAAGAAGTTACAGCTCCATGGAATATTAGAGCTAGAGAGGACATTTATTCTGTGCTTGAGATGTTACCTTCAGAGAAGCTAAGTGACTCATTCAAGGGCACAGAGCACACTGATGGCAGGGCTCAGACCAAGGTCCAGCCCCCTTCACCTCCCATACCCCATACTCTTTCCCCAGTCCCAAAGATATGTCTGGCATCGCTCATGGATTTGGGAGTTTTATGTTAGTTTGGGAAGTCCAAAAACTTAAACACGCAAAGATAAATAGGATGAAAATGAGTTGAGAAATAAATTGCAGAGTTTGGCTCATGGAAAAGTTTATTTCTTCAAGGATATTAAAAGGGTCTGAGCCAAAAGGATCACAGAGCCTGTAATAGGATGCTCTAAAAAAAGAACAGTGTCTTTTCCTGGCCTGCATGCACTAAATTTACATATCCTGAAGGAAAACCCAAGGCTGCTGGGTTTCCTTGCATGCCTGACTCAGCTCAGGGAACCAGGGGGCTCAGTACTTCCAGTTGAACTCTACTCTGCCTATCATGCTTTAAGAGGGTCAGGAGCACACCAAGAATTGACTTAACCAGTTGACAGCTGGGTAGGATGGAGGTGTAGGGAGATGTCTGGAAATTATTTCATTCACACAACGGGTAGAACAAACCAAGCTGGTTTCAGCCAGAGAAGTCTTGGGGGAGAGTCTTGCTGATTCTGCCTCCCATGTATCTCTCAGTTCCATTGACTTCTCTCCATCTTTCACTGCTGCAGGCCACACCCAGGCCGCCAGCATCCCTCTCCTGGATTCCTGCGACAGCCGATCCACTGCTCCCTTTCCTCCAGCACACCCGTCCCCAGGCTCTTCGCCACAGAGCAGCCCATACAATCTTTATAACACACACATCACACCATGCCCCAGACCCCCAAGAAGGCATGTGGTGGCTCTTTGCTGCCCTCAGTATGAACCCATCCTCTTCCAGTCATCATAGAACACCCAGTCCCACCTCCCCCTACTCCACGCCTCACGCTTCTTGCTCCAAACTCACTTAAGCTCTCATAGCATTACTGAAGAGCTTTCATTTATGTGGGTTATATCTACTGGTAGTTACCATGTTATAAACGAACTCTGAATAACTTTAAAACACAAGAACACATAGGCTTGTGCTCCATTAGTTATCAGAGCAGTAATAACATCACATCCCACACAGCCACTGGAAAGCTCCACTGCTCTCTCAGGAGAGAATGGGAGTGAAAATGGTAAGCAATATCACAGCATTATTATGAAAATAATTTGGGGCTTTGAGGACACCCTACAAAGTCTCCAGGAATCCCATAAGCCTCCAGATCACACTGGGGGAAGACAAAAAAACAACACTGCTCTAAATATACCAAACTTCTTTCATGTTCTCAAATGTGCCTTGCTCACTGGGATGGTGACATTTCCCCGGTGGTCTACGTCTCAGTTTTGGACAAGGTCAGCCTCTTTCTGATTCCCCCGGCACCCTGTGCTTCAGTTACCACGGGCCTCATTGCACCCGATGGTAACCACCCTTTTACTCATTGGACTCCCCTGGGAGACAGTCAGCTCTGTCTTGGCCACGTACCCAGCAGGGTGCCTGGCACACAGCTACCCTGGCGGCCATAGATGAGACTGGTTCACTCTGCACCGTCACAGTTTGTCAGCGGGCAGAGACATGCGCTTTCTTCCATGAGAACCCAACGTGGATTCCGTTGGGACGGAAAAGTCATGATTGGAGATTTCGGGAAATACTTTCTAACAAATGGAGTTAGAACGGAAGGCCCAGGTGCTAGGAGAGCCAGGGTGAGGGAGGGCAGCAGGGGGATTCCTGCACTGGGTGGGGACCGGGGCTGGATGAGTCAGGCCCCCCTTCCAAGTCTGACAGCCTATGATCCTGGGGGGCTGAACTGAAGGCTTCTCCCAGACATCCCTCTCACTTTACATTCCAGATGGATTTGTTTAGAGTTCCCGAGTTCAGCTCTCATTTTTATTTTAAGCTACTTTAGAAGATAACAAAGTACAGTGCTGTCATTTTTCTCCTTCACTCTCCTCTCTGATCCCGCTCCCTTGCTTTATGCTCTGGCTTTTTCTTCTCAACCTTCTTTCTAAAAATATAAAAGAAAATGGGGGGAGTTCTTGCTGAACCTCAGGGAGGGATCAGATTCTGCTCTCTCTGATGGGCTGGTGTCCACACCCAGGAACCGTGGACGAGAGTTGCCCTGCACAGGAGCAAGAGAGATGGGGGATGGCTCTAAGATAAGTCTCTGGGAGCAAGGAAGGGCATGGGAGAACACAGGATCTCTGCCAGCCAGGCTTCGGACATTAGAACTGAGCCCTAAAGAAGGGGATATTACGGAAGGAAACCGAATGGGCAACTTTCCATAAGATTCTCTAAGTTCTAAGTGGCTGCTGTCAGGGCCAAGTGCCAGTGGAACAAAGCATCAGGCAAAAGGCACTCTTAAATTCTGCAGAAAACCCAGTGGGTCTGGCAGCAAGCGGGGCCATAAGAGCGCACAGAGACTTCTGGCCCCTAGGACGGCCCGGGAGACCCTTGGGCAGGGGAGGGTCTGGTCATGGGGAGAGCCCAGCAACAGTGGCAATGATGAGGTGCTTCCCTCAAGTGTCCTGCTGATAGATGGATCCCAAAAAGATGGGTACTGGCAGGAAACTTCAAGAAGGATAGTCGTGGCATGTGTGTGGATGCCCTGGATATCCCCAGCAACAACTGAAAAAGACAAAGGCTACTGAAACCTTGACCCCCTCCCCCAGGTATGTATGCTGATTCTAAGGTGATCTTCTGTGCACCGACAGGCCGTCAGGGTCTAAGCCGTACAGAAACACATATACACGCCATGTCTTTATCAGGTGTGTGGCCTCGGGCACTCGTCTAATATCTCAGCATCTTTGTTTCCTCGTATGTAAAGTGGGATGATGTACTTAGGAAAATACAGGAGTTCAAAAGACACGTGCTGAATTGATGCATGAATATTGGCCTTGATCCTGGGCTGAGGGCTCAAACTTCCAGTCGTATGATGAATAAACTCTGGAGTTCTTATCTACACCATGGTGACTACAATGAACAATACTCTATCATATACTTGAAAATTGCCTAGAGAGTAGATCTTACATGGGCTCACAAACAATCATAAAGTATGACGGATGTGTAAACTAACCTTACTGCAGTATAATCACATTGCCATAATACATGTATCAAGTCATCACTTTGTACACCTTAAACCTATACAATGTTATATGTCAATTATGTCTCTGTAAAGCTTAGGAAAAAAGACAAAAATAAAATACATTGGCCTTGCAAGGCAATCATAAGATCAAATGAGATAGTATGCAGAAAAGATTGTTAAAATCATAAAGCTCCATCTACATCAAAAGAGTTGCTCTTTGCACCCCAACCTGTAAATGAGCTTCCAGGCTGGCTTACCTTCTGCTTCTCGAGGACTCCAGTGTCCTGATGGGCCACAGGGCATCGGGGAGGAGGCATTGATGGCATACTGCACCAGGATTCTCCCTTCCAGGCAAAGGTCACATGCTGATCCCAATTCTCTAGGAGGCCAAGGAAAGAAGGGAAATGCACCGACTTAGGAACAGTTGAATGAGCTCCTGATCTGGCTGGGCCAAAGGCACCAGGGCAGAAGACACAACAATTCCATGCTACCCCATCCTCCTTATCCTTGCCGAAGTTTCCAGAATACGACCATGAGTGAAATTCCTCCCCATCGCCCAGCAAAGATCTTGTTCAGGCTTATGTGGCTTCTGTCCTAATGGTAGATACACTTCTTTAATTTCAAGCAGCACAGAATCAACAAGCCAGAGACTTACTACCCATACTAATCTTAGTTTCATAAGACATCCAAAGCTCTACTGAGGATTTGATATGTGGTTGTAAAGAAATCTTTAGTTCCATTTGACCTCAAATTTTATTCTTTTAAGCAGTGCTTATCAGGTCCCTCCCATGTGTCAGGCACCATCCTGTGTCCTAGGTATTAAATAAAAAGAAGGCACGATTCAGTTCCTTCATCTGAAAATGAGTTGGCTGAACCAGATGATGCCTATAGAAACTTCCAGGCCTGACACATGGGAGATGGATGAATCACTTCTGATTTAACCATCAAAAGCAGTTTCCTTACCATGTCATCTAATTCATTTTAGCAGCTTTCCAAGGGGCAAGCCAATCCCTTGAAGGGAAGAGCCCCAGAAATGGAATATTATGGTGGCTTCCTCTATTGTCAAGTGTCTTACGTATCTGGATTCAATCTCCCTTTAGCCACAACAGCCTCTGAGATCTTGCTTGTTCTCCAGATTTGGCATCTGTTTAGGAGACAGCTGCCAGGAGGGGAGAGGGATCAGCCCATTATTTCTCAAAATGCAATGATCCTGCCAATACCTCTTTCATCATTCCTTGAAGGATCTTTATCCTTTAGCTACCTGAAAGATGCAATGGAGGAAACTTATAGCTTTCCCTTCATCCCTTCATAGGGAAGCTCTGTAGGCCCTGGGTTCACATGGTAAGAAAGAGTATGCTGGTGAGCAACAGTCTGCTGGTGTTCCCCATTCCTCTTCCACACAGTTGCCAGGGAGCTCATCCCCAAACCTATAACTGAACAGATCATTCTCCTGATTATCTGCTAATATGGTGGCCAAGATATGTAAAGGATGGATGGATGGATGGATGGATGCGATGAGTGGATGAGTGGATGGGTGGACGGGTAGATGGGTGGATGAGTGGATGGGTGGGTAGGTGGATGGGTACATGCGTAGGTGGATGGATGGATGGATGGATGGATGGGTAGAGGGGTGAGGGGGTGACTGGATGGGTGGATAGATAGATGGATGAATACCAGTCACTCAGACATGTTGCTAAGACTCATAACTAACCTAGTCTAGACTCTCAAATTGTAGATTTTGCATCCTCAGTTTTACCATCATTAATATGAAATCATACATAGGTAGAAATTTTGCAAGCACATTAATATCCAGTGAAAGGAGAACGGTGAAATCGCCTAAGATTAATATGTTCAATGAAATGGAAAGCAGTCATTACAAAACTATTCCATGAAATCTCATAGCAAATGTGCTAGCTACAATGTTCAGTGAAAAAAATCATATTCAAAACTGAATTTACAGCAGTGTCTCAATGTTGTTCAAATAACTTCAATAAGACAAAATATCAACAGCAATTTCTGGGTGGTAGAATGAATATAGGATGTTTACACCCCCTTTCTATTCCTTCTGGTTTTCTGAATTTTCTGTATATTTTGAATATCTATGAGTTACTCCTGGACTAGAAATAATAATTATAGAAATACACTTGCAGGTGGGGAATGAGGAGCGGAGAGACAAACTTCCTCACTCTGAAGGGCAGAATTCCATTACAATGACCACAATCCATGCGTAGCAGCTCAGGGTCACATGGCTGGCTCTACGAGATTATAAAAGTTCTGGGCTGGATCAAGAACCACATGAACCTTAATGACCACTGAGACTTTCTTTCTGTTTCTTTAGATGCTTTGTTTTGGATGATGGTTATATAGTCCCCTGTACTTCACTAAGTTCTTGACACATCCTAGGTTTCTAATAAATACTTCGATGAGTGACTAAACCATCATTCACCTGACAGTAAACATGCCTTGTTTGCACGGAGCTCCCCAAAGTACCTTCCTTCATATTCAAACACTGATTCACATATTCATACACTGTTTCGTCTGTTCATTCAGTGAGTAGTCATTGAACCGCCTCTAGTTGCCAGCTCTGTACAAGTACCAGACTTTGATTATCCAAGGAGAAGGAAATCAGGTGTGCTACGTACACCTCATTGAGCTTGCAGCCAGGTGGATAGTACATAAACAAATAAGCAAACAGATATAAAATTATGGGTTCGTTAAGTTCTAGAAGGAAAGTAAATGGACGATGTAGGCAAGAACGCTGGTGGGGGAGGTGCACTGGGCCAATTAAAATTGAAATAGTCATGAAAGACCCTAGTGAGGGGATGCCATCTATGGTGAGAGCTGAAGGATGACATAAAGAGTGGATATAAAGCATTCCAGGGGCAGTCTCAGGTATGTAAAGGACCTATGAAGGAAAAGGCTTGGCCTGTAGGGATCCCAAAGGAAGTCTGAGTAACAGAAGTCATGAATGAAGGAAGGAGTGTTGAGAGAGGCAGCTGGACAAGTAGGCAAGGACCAGATCACAGGAGGTCCAGCAGACCACCTGGAGATTGTACATAGAAGAGATGGGAAGCCACTGGAGCCACTCTAAGTCAGGGAGTGACATGACCTAATTTACATTTTAAAAAGATCTGTCTTCATGTTGAATGAAACATGGATTGAGAAAAGAAGGACAAAAGTAAAGGCAAAGTCAGCAATGAAATGCAATGGTGTGATTCTGGGCAGTGGGTGATGCTTCCATTTCACAGATTAGGAAATGGAAGATCATGAGCACAAAGTAATCATGCCAAGTTCATAGTTTGTAAAGTCGCAGAGTAGGCACAGGCCTTACCAAAATCAGGCAGTATCCTACACATCCAGGGAGTAAATGTTTTTGGCATTTATTTGATTTTTATCTGCACCTGTATCTACACAGACACACAATCTCATACACACACACACACACACACACACACACACACAGAGACACTGAAATCACAGTACAGGACGCTGACACTGGAAGAGATCATTTTTCTTACCCACGTTCCATGAGAATCAAAGCCTAAAGCTCTAGTCTTTGTTAATAATACAGCACCCAGCAGCCCATGTGGGTCTTTGAATTTTAATTAATTAAAATTAAATAAATTTAGAAATTCAGTTTCACACTTGTCACATTTCAAATGCTCCATAGCCGGTTGGCTAATGGCTACCATATTGGACAGCAGAGCTACAGAACATTTCCATTACTGCAGAAGTCCTACTGAACAGTGCTTCTTTAAGATATCCACTGTGTGTGATGAGTTAACTTCTCTCCTGTGCATCTAGAATGGTACTCATTATGTACCATTCTTGGGAGAATTGACAAAACAGTCACTCAAGTCATTTTCTGTGTTCTGAGATTTGGAATAGGGACCTTGGTTGAGAAAGGCCAGATGACCTATGGCTTACAGATCAGAAAACTGAGGCCAAAGAGGAGGAGGAAATGAATGAATCTGCAAAGACTTCAGACCCAGGTCTTTTGGGTCTTAGTCCAGAATTCTGATATGCCACCGCCAATTGTTCAGATAACTGAAACCATTCAGTCAACACATGTTTGCAAGACAGATAAAAATAAAGGAGTTAGAAAAGCCAGGGGTGGCCTTGAATTATTTATTCAGTTGCCCATGTGTGAGGACACAGGCTGTGGGAGGATCTGAATATGTTTTTTTAAGGAAAACCCTTGTATTCTCTTAGACCACAGATGTGAGGAACAGCAGGAGGACGTAGGGATGGCCAGGGGCGAGAGGTTGGCATTGATGGATGTAGTGGAAAACACCAGAGATTTTGCAGGGAAAGAGAATTTTCAAGCAGCTAAACAGCTCTGGGAAACTTTGTACAAGATGGGAGCTAGTATTTCTTGAACACAGAGTGTGTGTACAAGCATATCCCAGATGCCAAGTTTCTTGAGTTCCCCACAAAAGTCAGGCGCAGTAAGCACAATTATGGAAGACGACTCAGAGGGTCAGGGAGAACCAGAGATGTGAGAGGGCTTACGCAAGTTCCCGCAGACCAGGAGCGGTGGAGCTGAGAACAGAGTGCAGACAACTTGCCAGCAAAGCTTGTGCACCCTGCACCAGGCCAATCTGCATGAGCATAAACTCTGACGGCATGGGAGAGTGATAGCTCCGTTTCTTTACAGCAATTTATTGAACTTACGGATCGACTTCCTTTAGCCATAGACTATCGTCTACGTAGCTGTTAACCCTAATTAGACATGTTTCTAAAATGTCAGTTTTAATTTAACATATGATAACTCCGTTATGAAATCTCAGACTGAACAGAATAGCTATTGTATGAGCCTCAAGTACCAACTGACTATAGGTTATTAAAAACATATTGATTGAAGCTGAGGGTACTATGTAATAGAGACATATCTCATTACACAACAATTAACCCTCCAATAGGTTTCCAACAATCAGATGGTATTTATTTAATGGACAATAACTGCTTTATGAAATACAAATTAAATACATACACGGGAAGCTTCATTTACAAAACTTCCATTTTTAAGTGGAACTGAGGCCAAGGCTTGACCAAAAGTCTGATACTTCTCATCGCCACAGAAAAAATAAATAAATCTACAGGCTGCTGGAAAGTCTGCTCTGAAGTGTCACATGACGTTTCCCAAACCCAGCTCTGAGCTCCCAGCGAGGGCGGCTGGGGAAGGGGAAGGTGGGGGGGTGTTGGTTTATAGAGGGCCAGGGAGTGCATTTCCTTCCCCCATGAACACATCCACCCAGCTGCCAAACAAAGGTTCTAGATTCAGGGACTGACGGTAGTGGAGAAAAGTAGAGCCCAAATTTAATGTGGTACGATGACCTAATATATATTTATACAAACACACACACTCAAATGAGAGCTCCTTACCACCTTTTGTGGCTCTTTTGAGGGGAGGGGTAATACCTCCTTTGTAATTTAAGTTTTGGAAGGACTTAATGAAAGCATGTGGGGGCCCGAGACAAGACGTTGCAAAATGCGAGTCAGAGCCCAGCTCCCAGCACCTTCTATGGGCCCTTGGTCAAATCTCTTAGCATCTTTCACTCTAATTCCTGCCTTACATGGCAAATGAGAAAGATGATTCCCCTTTCTATATTTTTTAAAGACTGTATTTATTTACTTATTTACTTATCTGAGAGAGAGAGAGAGGGACCAAGTACACATGCAAAGGAGGGGGAGGGGAAGAAGAGGAGGGAGAGGGAGAGAATTCCAAGGAGACTCCACGCTGATCACAGAGCCCAAGGTGGGGCTCAGTCTTGCAACCCTGAGATCATGACCTGAGCTGAATGAAACCAAGGGTCAGAGGCTCAACCAACTGAGCCACCCAGATGCTCCTTGATGATTCCCCTTTCATAGTTAGTGGAGACTCTGCATATAAAGCCTTTAGTACAGAGTACGGCCCAGAGTAAGGACTTGATAAATGGCAACAACCATAGTCACAGAGACTTATTAGTTAATCATTTGCTGGTTATTACTTTTACCATCATCAATGGTATATCACCGGTGTTGGATAAAATGCATCCAAGAAGGGCTGGGATGGGGGTTAATATACTAATAAGCCCTAAATTATAGCTAAGTGTAGATATCATCATCTTAATCTGTTTTCCTGACTCTTCAGAATCTGCTTCCATTAAAGCTTGAGCTCCTCAGGGGGTCCAGTGCTGAAAGGCACCACAAGAGACCATTGGATTCAGGTCCCCATCTTCAGGTTGCTGAGAAATCATTAGATCCACTTTCCTGCTGGAGAGGACCAGTTAAGGGGGAAAGTGACTTGCCCAAGGTAAGTTAGTAAGTGAAAGACAGGGGAGCAGACCTCTTGTGCCTCATTTTACGATCCCTGATCTAAAAATTCTACCCTCCATTCTACAACAAAATACTAGGCACAACGATTCTAATTATATGTACTATATAATGTGTATTTACATATGATGTAGGAATATACACATATACACACATATACACCTTCATATATAATACTTATTATACATCTATCACAATTGTGCATTGACCGGAGGCAATTTCGACTCCTGAGCTTACAGAGATGAGGCCAGTACCTCTATCCCAGAAGATGTTCTAGCAATAAAACTTTCCAGGTGTTTCATATTAAAATAAAGCTAAACATCCATTCATTGAAAACATGCATCTTTAGTTATTAATTCTGATTGGCACTCCTTCATTTATCCCGACTCCCAGATTTACATGTGTCTCTATGAACCAGTCACGGCGAGGTGCTAGGGGCTTCAGATGAAGAAGAGCAAGGACAAAGAAAACAGCCACGCTCCTCTCCAAGACCGCTTCCCTTCGGGATTTCCCTTCCTTGGGAGGAGAGAGGGATCAACACTGCACAGGCCATACTCACCTTTCAAAGAAGTGGCCATCGATGGGGGGAAACCACTCCAGCGTCACAGAGTCGGTGGTGTGGCCCACGATCTGGGGGGCCAGGGCAACGGGTGCTGGCTTCCTGGAGGGCTGCCAGCTCTGGTAGACCAGGTCCAGGTAACAGTGCATTCTGGCAACTTGATTGGGTGTGAAGGAGTCTGTGCAGTCGTCATCTGCAAGTGGGCACAAGAAGAGATAAGAACCGGCTGCATGACGTCTCCCAGGGGGCCAGACAGCACCCCAGCCCTTGCCAATGCAGAGCTGGCCTCTTCCAGTGCTCAAGAGCTAATGGTCTGTGAAGAAATGAGTGCAGTCATCACTTCTGGAGACAGGTAGGAGGGAACAGGCGAAGGGGAGGGGGGATGGGACAGAGTGGCCCAGAGGTCATAGTTAAGGACAAGGGCCAGACAAACGGCTTTCCGTGGGCCCCCAAATCCCTGGTCAGTAAGCCATGCATTCCCTTATTCCATCCCTCCCTCACTACTCACCCCAAATCTCCCAGTCATTCATTCCTTTGTTTATTCACTCACTCATTCCTTCACATTCATTTACCTGCTCTTTTGTTCATTCCACTGTCCATGGATAAAGTGATAATGCCCTTCAAACTAACCTTCTGAGCATCTATCCCATATTCTCTGCTCTGGGTCAAAGGCCACAGAAAGATGAAACTTAAAAACGTTTCTGCTCTCGAGGAGCGACCAGTCTAGTTATAGAGTGAAGGCGAGTTTGTAGTATGAGTCAAGGTTATCAGAAGACTGTGAAAGTCTGTGATGCTGACCACTGGTGAACAAGAGACAGCACTATGGGGAAGGACAGTGACCCAGGGAGGCTTCTGAAGAAGGAGGTACTTGAGGTCATCCAGACTGCACAGCTAAGATGAGTAAGAAAGGTCAGGGACTGTAAGAGAGGGAGCTGCAGGACCACAGGGACATGGTGTCCTTTGCAGTGAGCATAGCCAGACAGGCAGGCAGCCTTGGAACAATCCAGGCTCAGTGTCCATGCTGGGAATGAGGACAGTCCTCTCACTTGGCTATTCACTGTGTGCTTGTATAAGCCAGGCATGGCGCACTGTGCTTTGGACACATTTAATGCTCCCACTGTTTGGGGAGTAAATACTATGATTTGTTCCATTTTACAGATAAGGGAATTGAGACTGAGAGAGGTTAAGCAACTTTTTTACGATCACAATGCTAGGGATACATCTGAGATTTGAACCCGGGGCATTCTGGACTCCAGAACCATGTTTGTAATCAATATGAGAACTTCTTTCTCTGCATCAGTGAGACCCTGTATGGGAAAAGTATCCTGCAGGTGCTTGATAAACAGGATGTGAGCCCGAGGCTGAGTGGACTGCAATACAATTCTTAAATGTCTTTAGATTGAACGACCTTCAACCCTACTCTCTTTTCTACAATGTGGACTGAAGACTGTCCAAGACTCGCCTCCCAAGGAAGAAGCCTGCCTCCTGTCTACTCCTCCAACAGCTTCATTCAACTGCCCTGGGGCCAGAACAAGGCACTGTTTTGGCTTGGTTTCCAAAACACCACTTCCCAGAGGCGTCCGCCTGGTTGGGGTTTCCGCAGCTGGGCCCCAGACGGAGGAGCACGGGGCTCGCCGGATCTGAAAATAAACCCGCCACTGGGAATCCTACAGCATAAACTCACTTCCCCTTATCAAACAAACAGAAAAAAAGTTTGGGCAGGTGCTGGGTAGTTGGATGGGACCTTGAGAATCCAGCCTGGGGAAGGGACAGGAGTGAAAAGAGTTTATACACAGAAGCTCCTTCTGACTCCCTTAGTAATTTTTGACAGCCGGTCCCCTGTCTAGCACCTTGGGCATGTCTGTCATAGGTCCGGAGAAAGCAGAAGAGCCCACTGGCCCTTAACAAGTACCCCTAGTCACAGACATCTCTCTCAAGTCCACATGCAGCCATCTAACTCCTTGGATAACAAACATTCCATAGCTCCCCACTGCCTGGAGAATAGAGTCCAAACGTCTCAGCCTAAGAAGGGCCAGATCATCGGGTATGTTTTTCTTTGTTCCTATGAACTTCGCACTTCTTAGTGCAAAAAAGTACCCCTGGAAAAGCCACTGAATGGGTTAGAGGCAGGGGAAGGGACAATGGCTAAGAAAGTACGGCTGAAGAGTTAGACCAGTGTGTGAAGGATTTGGAGACAAATGGGCAAGTGAATCCATGTGCTCGGGGCCTCCGCTCTCCCATCTGTAGGTGGAGATGATGAGGATACCAAGAATGTTCATCTCAGAACTCAGCTGAAAGCTAAGGGGAGCACAGCACAAAGAACCATGATAATGCTCAGTAACAGCTCACTGCCTCATGATGGGGACAGTGCCTATGTGTGTGCGTGTGCACGTGTGTGTGCGTGTGTGTATATTAGAAAACCAGAAGCAGGGGGGGAAAGCTCAGAATGTAAAATATTCATTCTCTTTGATCTAGCAATAGCACATTCAGGAATTCAATAGACAGATATTCATGAACAGACATGGGGAAAATATAGGTATGAGGGTATTTTTAAAGCATCATTTATAAGGGTAAAAATATCAGAAATAACACATCTGTCTATTAATAGGGGAATGGCTATGTACGTTAAGAAACAGGGACTGAACAGAATACTAATCAGTCATTTCCAAAAGAAGGAAGTAACTCTAAAACTCAGGTCCCTCAGGTATAAATTGGGGACATTTCAATCAACTCCACTCCATAGAATTGCTGTGGGGACTCAGAGAGCTGGAGCACATAAAGTATTTATCAGGATGAATGGAGGAGAAAAACAGCATTTCCCCCTCTCCAAATACTCTGGTTTGTTTGTTTGTTTCTTTTCCCCAAAGAAGTGCATTTTCCTTTCGTGACTTAAAAATTAGCCATTTCCATGTTTGTCAATTAAAAGGAGTTTGAAAAACAGATAGGTGACAGAACTTGGTAGGGGGAATGAAGCATGAGAGACTATGGACTCTGAGAAACAAACTGAGGACTTCAGAGGGGAGAGGGATGGGGGAATGGGATAGGCCGGTGATGGGTAGTAAGGAAGGCACGTATTGCATGGTGCACTGGGTGTTATACACAACTAATGAATCATCGAACTTTACATCAGAAACCACGAAGGTACTGTATGGTGACTAACATAATATAATAAAAATATTATTATGAAAAAAAAAAGAATGTGGTAGGGGAACAGAAATGTATCTGAACTTGAAAACAGAAGTCTGAGAACGTCTGTCCCAGGGTCCATGGCTTAGAGACTTAGCTGCTATCAGGATCTTGGGGGAGGTACCAAAGGGTTTCCGTTTATCACAAATGCTCTGTCTCAATTAGCTCATGTCTCGAGTCAGCCCCTCTTGGCTTCCTGCCTCCACACGTTTCCCCTCCTGACATCTGAGCTCCAGGACCAGCCAGTCCATCTTGTTCTTCTGCTCCCATCTTATCCCTCAGCAGAGAGCACTTTGGGGATCTCATCACTGGGGAAGCCTGCACCAGCCCTCATACTATCGGTGCTCTGTCCTGAGTTTGCTGACTGAACTTTGTTCTCCAGAACACGTTTCCCTCTGTAGCATGGAGACTACAGAGGATTGGGGGAGGGGGTGGTGGGCAGGCCAGGGGCCCGGTGCTGCCGTGTGCGGCTGAGCCCTATGCTGTGGAACTGGGAGCAAAATGCTGGCCCCCCCACCCCCGGCCGGCCTAGTTTTCACCCACGATAACACCATGAATAGTGATGTAACTGCTTCCTAAAGCTAATGAGCGCATTTAACAAGCTAACCCATGTCTAATGTAGGGGTAACGGAGCTGCCTTTTGTAAGAGTCCCTGCCTTTTTGGTTTTCATTAAATAATGATAGTGATAATAATAGTAATAGCAATAAATGATTATATTCACTGTAAAACATGAGGACTATGCCCAAAATGTTACAAAGAAATAAACTCTAAACTCATTACCTAGAGATAATGCTATCAGTATTTAGTACATAGGTCTGTGTGTGTGTACATATATTGTATGTGAATATTTATAATTCTCATTATCACAAACACATTGACATCATACACACACACACACACACACACACACACACACACACACGTATATATGCCAGGTCTATACGAGGCTCTGCGACCACGTTCACATTAAAGAATTAACAAATAGTCCTACGAATTATCATTTACTGAGCACTAGTTATGGTACCAAGGACAGTTCTAAATCCCTGATCTGCAAGAATACACCTACTATCACACAAGGTAGGTGTGATTATCTTCCATGGCATCCGGGAAGTAAGGGAGGCTTGGAGAAGTAACTTGCCCAAGGTCAAAGGCTAACGCATGGTGGAGTCACGTTCAATGCCTGCGCTCTGGAACGTCGGGCTCTGCGCCACTGTGTTCCTCTGCTTCTGTTCACACTTCTCTTTCATCGCCTACATTATCATGAGCGGCCACATAATGTTCTATCATACAGATGCCTTGTGATTTATTTCAACAATCCGTGCTCATTGGGCTTGCGAGCAGTTTCTAATTTTTCACACATACAAGCATTTTTTCTTCATGCCTGGCAGAGAGTAAATACCTAATTGATATTTGGACAATGAACACTGCTAAGAACACTCTTCTGATTAAATCTTTAAACAAATCAACAGATTTCTTCCCTTCGGATATATTCCTAAGAGCTGGGGTTGCAGGGTCGAAGCACATGTGCATATTGAAAGGTCCTGATACGCAGAACAATGGTCACAAGACACTTGCTCCTGTAGGCTGGACAAGGCCTGGTTTCCGCACTCTTGAGGAAGCCCTGACTGGAGGGTGCTTTTGGGGGCCTCCTATGGCTTATCATCTTCAGGAATAGAGTCTGGGCTTCTGCTCTTCATCAGCCCAGGGCTTATCCAGCAGCTCAAGATGACCACAGGCGCCTGGTTTTGAACTAGGGCAGGCCCCCATCACCTGCCTGGTGTTTGCTGGAGCCGAGCACTTGGGAACCTCCTCACCTGCCTTAGCATCAGAAAGAGAGCCAGATGTTTACTGATCAACAGCACAGCTCTGCAGTGAAAAAGGCTTACCTTCTTCTTGTGCAACCCCTGGGCAAGCTACCTAAGCTACATTAAACCACACTTTTTTTTTTTTTTTTTTTTTTTAAGCATAGTGCCTTATCTCAAGGAGTTTACAACTTTTTTCTTTTTTTTTTTTTAAGATTTTATTTATTTATTTATTTGACAGAGATAGAGACAGCCAGTGAGAGAGGGAACACAAGCAGGGGGAGTGGGAGAGGAAGAAGCAGGCTCACAGCAGAGGAGCCTGATGTGGGGCTCGATCCCACAACGCCGGGATCACTCCCTGAGCCGAAGGCAGGCGCTTAACCACTGTGCCACCCAGGCGCCCCTAAACCACACTTTCTGCATCTGTAAAATAGGTTCAGTAATAAGAGCCCTTACCTCAGAGGCTTATTCTGAGGATTCTACAAGAGAAGCCTATGAGGCGTTTCACACAGTGTGCAGTGTGTCCCAGGCACTTGACACCGATCGTAGACCTGCGCTGACCAATATGGCAGCCACCGGCCCGGTGGGGTTATTTCAATTTAAATTAATTAACGTTATTGAAGATGAACAATTCAATTCCTCAGTCTCACTAGCCATGCTTGAAGCACTCACGAGCTACATCGGGCCAGTCGGGATCATACTGGACAGCACAGACAGAGGACATGTCCATCTTTGCCCAAAGTTCTACTGGACAGCACTTCTCTAGATTCTCTGCTCCACGAGCGACCAGGCCTGAGGACGAAGCACCCAGGAAGGAAGGAAGGAACTCCAAGCAGTTGACCCAGCAGGGTCTCCACCCTCTGGCCTTGACTGCACAGCCCCTCTCCCCGGCCCTGAGAACCCGATCCTGTTCTGCATTTTGAATTTCATCCAGCTGCTTTTGTCACCTCATCTATCAGAGATCCTAAGGAAAACAAACATTTCAAAGCTCGTGGTTGCCTTGAATATGCTTTTGCGGGTGTAAGTTTGTTATCGTAGCTCAGTGAATTAGTTCTGCTGTTAATGGGTCACTGAGCTGAGGGGTTCCTTTAAAAAAAACAACAGTAAATCAATCACCCTTTAGATCTGTACAAAGGGGAACAAAAAAAAAGATTTGGTTTATGGGGGTCTGGTAGCTAGTGGCAGCTCCGAGGCCCCTAAGCATCCGGCAAGCTTCCAAATTCATGTTATTGTTTATTTTCCATGTGCGTTGAGCTGGCCAAGGAAAGGTGCTACAGAAACGGAACGTAAGCAGGGCTGTGTGAGGGGACAGGGCACCGGATGTGGGATGTGGACTTGGCTGGGAATGCGAGTCCAGTGGGAAATCTGCTTTTGAGGAAATACCCAGCACTGTGGTCTTTTTAAAAGACCTAACCCTAAAGACCCCTTTCTGGTTCGAGGGTTGGGCTGTTGACCCTTCTGGAGACCGCAGGTTTGAACGGTAGGGGCCTTAAACTGCAGAGGCCCCCAGAGGTCATCAGCCCATGTGGAAAAGCAGGAGGACCTACTGGCGATCGTTGAATTCGTGGGGTTTCAGCAGCACAATCCTCTCTTCAAATGCAATCTGAGGCAAAACCCAAAGAAGAAATGGAAAACTGTGCGAAGAGGGCTTTCCTAGTTCAAGGAGAGATGGGAGACCTCAAACCCCACACAAGCGTAAAAGAAAAAAAAATGCCCGGAGTCAGATGTGTGACCTGGGGCAAATGACTTTAGTGAGCCACAGTACTGCCATCTGTAAAATGGGGATAGTTTCTGCCCCCACAGATCTGTTGTGAGTTACATGAGTTAGCGTGTATGAATGTCCTTTATGAGCCATAAACTTTTACACAAGGAGAGGTATTATTATTGATAAGAATCGCTTTCTTATATCTTTATGAGAATTTATTTATTCTCTTCCCTCCCAGCCTCTCTCCTTCCCTTCCTCCCTATCTTCTTAACATACATTTACTAAGCACCAGGCTCTGTGCCAGGTGTTGGGAATACAGTGGTACATTAGAGACAGTCTCTGCTTTCACAGAACTCGCTTGCTTTCTTGGGGCCAAAAGACACCTAAATCGAATGTTATAATAGAACTCAATGCTGGGCTACCATGTGCAATTCGTGGACTGGGTCCTACACTAGGATTCTGGGTCTAAGAGGCCAGTGGTGAAGGCTGAGACCGCTTTGAGAAAGGGATGCCCTGTTTGAACTTTCCAAAAATGCTCCAAGGGCTAGAAGTGGCCTTGATATATTCTAAAAGAAGCACAGGACATCCTTGAACCCAAAGCATGAGTCCTTCAGGCTATTACTGATGGTGTAAAAGAGGGTTTCGACAGGATATATGCAGTCAGGAAAAGAAAGTACCCCTCTCGCATAATTTCGGATTTGCAAAACCAAAAGCATTCTATTTTTTTTTGTAATAAAAGAGTAAAGGAGAGTATAAGAGCTTTATATTGAAGAAAAAGTTGCAGTTAAAAAAAAAGAGAAAAGATAAAGTTGCAGTAACCACCAGCTTTGAAAAATACAACTGCAAAAATTAGGGGAACCCTCTCCAAGATTCCTCAGATCCAAAGATTCCATTTTGTTGAGCGAAGGGAGACCCAGAAAGGGGGATGTGACAGACCCAAAGGCACCAGGTGACCCAGGAGTAGAGCTAGAACTTCCACCTAGGTCTCCTGACCTTGGGTCCCAGTCGGCTCCTTAAAGTGTGTCTTTCTCAGCAGATGTCAGATGCAACCGCTCCCATGAACCCCTGAGATCTCACACAAGGACCGTCACATCCTGATTATCTGGGATGAGGGATTGTTGGGGTGAAGAAGTCTTAGAAAAGGAAAGCAGCTTTCCCAAGGCTCCTCTGAGTCAGGACTGGAGCCTGTGTGTGACACCCAGCTGCGTGTGCCCAGCCCGGCGGGGGGCCCTACCTGCGTAGCTCATGAAGTTGTTGTAAGGGGTGTTGAAGAAGCTATGGAAGCCACAGGTGTCATTCCCTGGCCCTGGATCACCGCAGAACTTGTGTTTTGGGGCTGGGTTGGTGTCACTGCAGAGGTCTCCAGTCTCAAAGGAGGGCTCTGTCTCCATGCAGGGATCACTGCAAGACTGGATCTCCGAGATGCCTCGAAAGATGTGATAGAGGCCCAGGCTGTGCCCGATCTCATGGATCATGGTGTGGGTGTGCCCAGGAATGCCATAGAAAGACGGATTCAAGACAATGCCACCTGCAAGGGGAAAATCAGAGCATTAAGCAAAGTGGGGCCCTCTGCTTCCTGGTGCAGAAATCCCCCAATCAGTCACAGGTAAATGAGGTGCTGCCCAAAGTAACCACAGGCTTCTCCACCCTGTGACTCCACTGCCCTGAGAACTGTTATGACTTGTGAAATGCATCAGTGATTGGGTAGGAAGAAGTCTCAAGAGTCATTCTGTGCAATCCCTTCATTTCTCCAATGAAAACACCAATGCCTGAAGAAGTAAGACAACCTAACCAAGGTGACCTCAAACTACTTAACAAACGGGCATGATCAGTATTTAAGGACTCTGATTTCTGGGCTGGTGGACATTTCTGCTGCCACCTTGTCCTTCAACAGTAAGGCACGCCCTGGCTTACAAATATTCTACACAGTCTGATCCAACTGAAGCCCTCATGGTCAGATACCTTGGTCCCAGTCCTCCGTCTGCCCTCACCAATGCTAGGATGTGGAGCAAGTTGATTACCATCCCTGAATCCCACTTCTTCATCTCCGGTGCTCTCTGAGAGTGAGCACTCATGAAGGCCAACATCATGTTGAGTTCATCATTACGCCAGTGTCATTACAGCCAATGGCTCTTGGGCATTTAGCATATGTCCTCGGGTCCTCTGCTCAGTGCTTCAAGTGTATAATCAAACTTACTCTACTCACAACCCACAGGAGGGACACTGATTCCCACACTAGGGAAGCAGCTGGCTCATGATCAGGAGTTAGCAAAGTGTCAAGCTGGGATTTGAGCCCAAGATCCTTAGTTTCCAGAGCCAGGCCTCTTAATGAATTCTACCATGAATGCCAAGCACAGGGCCTGGAAGATGCCATCTCATTACATGTGTGTTGAATCTTTGCTGAATATTAACCCAACGAAAGAAGTCTTCTAAGCACACGTACACAGCTTGCATAGCACTTCACAGTTAGCGGGTGCCTTACTCATGACTCGAAGTGGGTCAGTGGGTGTCTAACTACCCATGACTCGAAGAGCGTCTTGAGAATAAGCAGCATGACCATCACCTGGAAGGGATTAAGAATGCAGAATCTCGAGCCCTACTGCAGACCTACAGAATTAGAATCTGCATTCTAACAAGGGCCCCAGATGGCTCGTCTGTATGTCCTAGTTTGAGAAGCCATGGTCTACCCCATGTGTCTTCGATGACTGAGCATGGCTGAGCTTAGGGAGATAGATGGAACAGATTTCAGCAGATTCAATGGACGGCATTTTTCATGTTCATTTTAGGCACTGGAGAAACACATAGAGGCTGGTAGGGAGACATTTAAACTTTAAAATCCAAATGTGTTTAAGAGAAGGTTAAAATTCAGGTCCGAACCCTCTGTAAGTCATGCTTTTAAGTGCAGAGCAGTGTCTTATAAAGAATGGTGATAAGGCAGGGCCTTGTTGATTTGAACTGGCAGGCGTGGGGGGAGTTTTATCTTGGGTTGAACTGCCGGGAGGGCGAGCTTGCTCAGTCATGGGGCTCATGGAGTCTATTAATTCTGAACTGCTCAGAGCCTTCTAGCACAGAGATAAAGATGTATGAGAGGGTGTGTGGGGGTGTGTTCACACACGCGCGTGTGTGAGAAGAGTCAGGCAGAGAGGCAGGGAGGAAGAGAAATTGAGACAGGAAATCTCTCTCAATTATTTTCTGTCAATCATAATATGAAACATAATCCCCTTCCCACCCAAGGCTTTTTCCAGGGATCATGGCATCACAGCAGGAAAGGAGGGTAAAAATATATGTATGGTTCTAATAAGTTGGGTTTGATTGGGGTTAGTGTGGAGGAATTGCTTCTGGCCAACATTTCTCGGGATGGGGAGATGGCAGGCTGGGGGCTGGGGGCCCAGAGCAGTTAGCAACCCTCATGCTGCTTGACCCCGGCTGTGCGATCTTGGAAAAGTGACTCTGCATCTCCGGTGAGCTCTAAAACAAACAGCTACAACGGTGCCAGTGATGCTGTTTCTCCATGAGGCTCAACATGGAGGTGCTGCGCAGGGGGGTGGGAAGGTGCGGGACCCCACAGGTATTTCCAGGGATAATGACAGGATTGTAGACTTAATGTCCCGGCCAGCTTTGTTTGTTTTACCTCATCCCCTCCCGACTCACCCCTTTGCACAGGGCTCAGCACACAGCCCGAGTCCTGTTTCACTGCTTCTCTTAAAAGGTGAAATAGCTGGAGCCTGACGTCATCCTGAAACACTGTAACATGCTATGGATTTATAGCCTTCTGTATTGCTGGTCCCGAGCCAGCCTTGGAAATTCACAGAATCATCAGGAGTATTTTTCTCCAATTTTAGAAACCTTCTAAGACTCTGACCACGAGCCTTTCAGTTGCTGTCCCAATAGGACAGCATTTCAGTACTGAGAACTGTCTTTGGAAACCATCTAGTCTAACCTGTTCATTTCAAATCTGAGCAAATTGGGACTCGGGGAAGGAAAGAGACTTGCCTAAGGTCATACTGCTGAGCAGAATCATAGCTGAGAACAACCACGTGTCTTGCTCTGGGCCAGCAGGATTCCCATACATCATACCAGGCATGCGACCAAACAAATCATCTGTCTTCAAGGATGTCTACGTGGCATGCTCTTTTCGCTCAGCCTCTGTCTGTCTGCCTGTCTGTCCGTCCACCATCTATCTCAGGGTTTCTCCACCTCGGCATGATGGACATTTTGGACTGGGTGATTCTTTCTTGCTAAATCTCTGGATTTAGCAGCATCGCTGTCCTCTACCCACTAGATGCCAGTAGCATTCCCCCATTTGTAGCAGCCAGAACTCTCTCTAGACACGGACAAATGTCTCCCAGGGGATAAAACACCCCCAGCTGAGAACGACTACAGATTTCTCTGTCTCCAGCTCTGTTTACATCACAACACACTTGCACACAGGCACTCACGCATGTGCACACACACAAGCACACACATATATTGGTTTCCTTCCCTTAAAAACAAGTGGGAAATGAGAGCAGTCTAGAGGGAACTAACTCTAGGGTTTGAAGTCTCCACCATGTGAAGCTGCCTAGTCCCGTGTTTCTGCAGACTGAAGGTGGTGACTGGACCCTGTATCGCTAGGGGGGGTGGGCAGGCCTCTGGAAACACCAAGGACTGTCACTCTCCTGAGCCCTGACCTCCCCAGATGAAGATGCTTGATGAGGGAGGCATTGCTATCCACTGGTGTAAACAATGGGAACATTCTATTTAAGGAAAAAAGGTTGAGTATGTTGTAGTGTCCTCACTCAATGGAATATTGTGTGGTCATTGAAAACATCACCTTTATTTTTATTTTTTATTTCTTTAAAGATTTTATTTATTTGACAGAGAGAGAGACAGCGACAGAGAGAGAGACAGCGAGAGAGGGAACACAAGCAGTGGGAGAGGGAGAAGCAGGCTTCCCGCTGAGCAGGGAGCCCGACGCGGGGCTCAATCCCAGGACCCTGGGATCGTGACCTGAGCCGAAGGCAGATGCTTAACAACTGAGCCACCTGGGCGTCCCTAAAAACATCACCTTTAGAGAGATGGAAGTAACCCGGAAGGATGTTTTTGTCTTGTGATGCTAAATGAAAAAGTTGGATGGGAAGTGATCAGAAGACTGCTACCATGTGGAATAATGTAGGTAGCATGATATAAAGTAAACAAAACAAAACAAAACAAAACCACATAAAATTTTATCTATGCTGTGATTTCAAATATGCACAGGTTACAAAAACACACATGCACATATAGACGTGTACTGGAAGAGAGCACGGAAAAATCAAAATTAAAGAGCTACAATGTTTACTTACAGGTCCTCGTTCGGAAACCATTGTCTTTTCTGACTCTTGGTGACGGGTTTGCGTAAACATATGTCTGGTTTATGGATATGAATACTTTGGATGTAAGAAGAGTTCCTGGTGGTGTTGGGAGAACACGGAGGAACAAGGAGTTCTTAAGCTCACTTTCTCTTGTCTCTTTGGTATCTCTCAAGCCAAGCCCTGACTGGCCATGTCAGCACCATGTCGTGGCCAGGCTGGGAAGATACCTGTGTGTGCTAAGAGGCAAGGGGAAGAAGAAGAAAGCTATCAAAAGACAGAGTGGGAGACCTGAACTCCAAATGTGGCTCAGCCATGGACTTGTGTGTGACCTTGGGTAAGCCCTATTCTTTCTGTGGGCCTCAGTTTCCCCATTGGCAAAACAGGGCTAATGATATCATGTTATTATCTTCAGAGGAATGCTTGGTGGTTGAGATGAGAAGAAACACTAAGGAGTTCTGTACACTAAAAAGCAATAAAGAGATCATTCACCATCACCACTACCATCACCATCGTCATGGTCACCATCACTATTATCATCACCACTACAGGTACTCCTGTGCTAATCCAATTTCCTCCTGAAGAAGTTTCTAATTCTCACCTAAGTGCATTAGGGCCTCCTTGTCCCATGGCCAAGTTGCTACTCCTGCCAATTCCTCCTCCGAGGAGTTTGCAAAGAAGATATTAAGGTGTGTTGATCCATCCAGTCTAAGAATGTTCTTCAGTTCATTAACATCCAAGTATGCTCTGTAACAGAAAAAGAACCTTGGCTGTCATCACCATCCAAAAAACGTACTATTCAAATAACAGCTATTCCCCCAAGTCATTGAGCTACTACGCACCAGGCACTTTGCTAAACACTTTATACACATCACCTCAATGACTTCCCCCAATAATATTATAAGGTAAGCGGAGATGATCCCATTGTACAGCTAAGAAAACTAAGTCCTTGTAAGTTGAAAAGACATGGTAAGTTTCCTCAGCTTATAAATAGCAGAGTTCAGTTGAGAACCTAGATTTATTTAAAATCAACATCCTTGCCCTTAAGGACTCTGCTCTCTTGCCGGGTGGCAGAGCCACGTAATGTGGATGCAAATCAGGAACAAAAGACCATGAAAAAGACAACATGAGCTCTAGTCTTGGCTTCTTCTCTATTCCACTCATTCACTATGGATGTCAGACCATTTATTTGGCAAACACAGAGCTGCCCTAGGAGGCCTGCTTTGCATGTCTATACCAACCTTGCAAAGAGCCATTATTGCTCTGTTTACAAGATAAGGAATATGTGGTCCACATGTGATTAAATAGGTTGCCCAAAGTTGCAGAACTGGGTTTCAAAGCCAATTCTGTCTACCTTGGAAACCTGTGCTCTTGTCACTGAGCATCAAGCTGTCCCCCCACAGATGATTCTGCATTTTGTAAGCCTCTACTCATTTGTCCATAAAATGGCCTTAGAGAGGGATATTGTATTTGGAGTGGCTGCTACTACAGACTGACGTATTAGGAAAGTGAACTAACTCCCTATTATCTTCATCAGCTCCTTACTACATAGAACGAACACACGGTGGTGAGAGGAAGAAAGGGTCTTTGGAAAGAGGCTGGACACATCCTAGGTGCTCAGTAATTAAGAACTCCTCCTTCACAGAGTATGACTCTCCCATCACCACTGAGATGGTAAAGCTTTCTATCAGTCACAGGCAGAGTACCCAACAGATCATTTCCTAAATCCACGGAGGCATCCAGCTCCCTCCTCTCTTGAGCCTCTCGGCCTCCGTTTTATGTCTGCTGTCATGTATCCTTGTGAGCAGCTGATAATCATTTCTTGAGTAAGGTTAGAAATGAATCAATGAATAAATGAATAAAAACATACATAAACAAGCAAGTAGGCAGCTTGATGTAGTCTATGAATAATGATATTTAACGTTTGATGGGCCCTTCTATGTGGTCCAACTTTATGTGGATTATCTCCTTTAATCATCTTAGTAAGACTGAAGTAGGCAGTATTATGATGCCTATAGTCCAGAGGAGGGAAAACAGACTTAGGCTTCAGACCTTGCTAAGGTCACACAGCGAGTTGGAAGTTGTTCCCCTTTTCGTAATGCTAACTGTCCATAAGGGGTTGACACAAATCCTGGCTGGTAGAATACTTATGACAGTTCCCTTCTCTTTCCCTCCTGGGGTCGTAGAAGGGCTTCCTGTATGTGAAAGAGTAAGTCCAAGGTCCCTAGCACGGCCTCCAAGATGCTGCCTCCCTCTCTAGCCCCATCTCTCTCAGCCCCCTTTCCCGAATATTCCACTGTGGGTTGGGGACGCCCACCATGATGCATCATCTGCGGTGCCTTCATTCGCGATGTTCCCTCTGTCAGGGACTCTGCTCTGCATTTTGTCCCCCAATGAACAAATCCAAAGCCCATGCTGGTACCGCTCCTCAAGGAAGTCTTCCCTGATTTGCATCTCTCCTCTGCCTCCTTTACCATCTCTACACACATCCACCCCCTATAAGTACGGGCACTCACACCATTCCAAATCCTCACTCCACTGTCTATATCCACCACTGTCTGTGGCACCCTGGGGCAGGGAATGTGCTTTACCCATTTCTGTTTACCCGGTTCTCAGCATAGGGCTTGCCACCGGGCAAGCGCTCAGTAGATGTTGATGGGGTTGAATTTACATTGGGAAAGAAAAAAGGTAAAATATTTAGGTCCCAGACTCCTTCCTGTGAGGCCCTGGTTTCCTCACTAAGACACTGGGATTAGCAGCAGCTACCTGATGGGTCACAGAGCATTCCTGTGGGTCACAGACCCACACTGCTACTCCAATGGGAATGGACACATTTGAGACCTAGAGAGCCCTCCTCGTCCCTTACATCATCGAGAGCCCATAATTGATCATGAGACTGTAATTTTTTTCTAGCTTTTCAAAAAAAGGTAAACATGAGTTAGTGATACAGACAGGGCCAAGAGAGGTCATAGTCATGTCTGGGTTGAACTGACCAATTTCAAGGATAGCCACATGCTTAGAAATTGACCCGAAATCTTGCTGCCATGCTTTCTCTCCCTGGAAATCCTAACCTTGACCTTCTTAGCCTGGAAGCCTCATAAGGAGTTTTGGCCAGTCTTCTCAGTGATCAGAGAAGGAAAGAGAAAACCAGCATTTATTAAGCAGTGGCTGTATGCCAGCCTCTGTGCTCGCAAACACCTGTCATCCCATTTCTGCAGTATTTGAAGTCATGCAGCATAGTGAGTACAATGACTCCTTCTCAAGCCAGAGTCCTGGGTTTGAATCCAGCTCCTCCACCAGATATGTGGGTCACCCTGGGCAATTCACTTCACTGTCTATACCCCAGTTTCTGTACACACAAAACGATTTACCTCATTGGGTTGCCCAGAGAACTTGGGACGTAATAAAGGAAGCGTAAGGGACTTAGAACAATACCTGGCATGTAGAAAAGCTCAATCAGTATTTAGCTATTCCTATTATTTATCCCTATCTTACAGATGAAGGAACAGGGGTTCAGAGATCACATAAATAGTGAAAAAGCCAAGCACAAATCTCGACGTGTCCAATTCTTCCCACAGCCTCACCCTCATTTCCAGGCTCATGCAGGGCCACGGTGCAAAGGGAAACAATGCGTGGGTGAATGAAAACAAAGAGAAGCCGGGATTTTCTTGGATCAGCCCTTTCCACATTATTTATTTTTTTCTAATTGATTTGTCCATTTCCATCAAGCATTGTCTCAGGCAGAGCACACAGATGTTATTAGACAAAGTCACCTCTTTGCCCTGCCGCTCTAGGCTGAGAAAGCTTCATGAGAGGAAGAGATGGGGTGAAGTGGGGGGGGAGACATTTTAATTGGTTGTTTATCCAGTTGTAATTGCAGAAGCCAATCTTTTCAAGGGATGGTACTCATCCTGGCCCAAGGCAGACATGTGGGATGTTGGAGCCTCTCCCTTGCTTGTATGTGGGTTTTTTTTCACACTTTGTGAAGCCTCCATTTCCCCCAAGAGGAAGAATCCATGGCAGCCATCCAGGTTCTTGCCCCCCCTCTCCCAGGGCCTCTCTTCTCTCCGTCTCTTTGTGGGGGGACCCACCCAAAGGAAAACAGTTCTGTGGTTAAGAACTTTCCTTCTGTGGGCAGAGGTCTTCCCACCAATTCAGAGCCAAGCTGGGTGTCTCCCCAACACATCAAGGGAAAATCTTGAGGGGCAGGCGTCCATGTGGGTATTTTCTTCTCCTCCCCTACCTCTTGAAGAGAATGTTTAATTCCTCCTGTCAACAAATGGAGGTGAAACCACAGAAGGTCAAATAGAGAAGGGTCATTGGAGTCTAGGGAGATTGGTGAAGAGGGAAGGAAAAAGATTTGCTCAGGACCCCTTGGCTTTCCATCTTGCACCTGCGGGAAGGTTATGTGTATATTGCAAATGGGTCAAATCTATTTAAAGAAAAATCGTTACCCAGGCTCCATAAAAATCGATAAATCCAAAATCTCGGTATGTTTATTAATTTACGTGCCAGTACTGCCCAGAGTTGCAAGGACAGACCCATGTCCACTGGCAAGGTGCTTTACCTCTCCGAGGGTCAGTTGGCAGACCAGCAAGATTCAATGGGACGGCTCAGCACAGCCTGTGAACACGCTTCGCTCTATGTGCCGGTCTCCTAATCCTCCTACTGTCTGGCCCTGGGTAGTCGTCAGGGTCTCAGATTCCCGCATCGCATCCCCACCACCCAGCCTTCTTCTTCCTCCAGCAACCCCAAGTTCTCATGGTGTCCTCGTCCCTGGAGCCCCTAGGTTCCCCCGATTATGCCCACTCCTTACGCATGCCCGTTAGTTTCCCTCTTCCGTCTCACAACCTTCCTTCCTGAATCTCTGCCTCTAAAATGGTATCGTCCCTGCAAAGTCCAGCCTGCATCCACACCTGACCACCCTCACCTGTAAAATGGGAGGATGACAGTCACAGAGGGTCTAGAGGCCACAGAGAAAGTGCCTCACGCAGTGCCTGATGGGTAATAGGCACTCACTCATTAGCGTAGGCTATTGTTGTCACGTGACTGTTATTACACTGTTAGTTACTAGCAGCACCAAAATCATCATCACCTCTAGCTGATAACGACTTCTCCCTCCTCAGAGCCTCCCCCTTCTGAATCTAGCACTCATCACCTGGCTTTGTAGTATCTTCCCCATGAGCACCTGTCCTCTCCATCAGGCTATGAGCTTCAAGTAGGTGGGGACCAAGTCTTCATACCTCTGTGCTCCCTCAAACTTGAGTGAGAGCTGAGCGAGTGAGTGAGCCAGACCACTGATTAGCAGGTGTTGAGTACCAGTCCCTTAAATTGTGTCACTTCAGAACAAGAAGAAGTCCAGGCTCAGGGCAGTGAAGTGACTTGCCCAAGGCGTTACAGAACAGACACAAGAGAGCCTGACAGCAAACCTCCATTCAGTAGCCCATGCAGAGCATCACTTTCGCACAAAGGAGTAAAGTCACCTCTTCACTCAAGTGGGCACAGTTCTCTGCAAGGGTGCATGGGCTTCGACAGTCACGCACGGGAGGGACTGAAGCCCCTCTGCTGAGCTCCCCTGTGCAGAGGCTGCACTGCCCCAGTGTCGGGCCTCTCCCGCTACCCTCTGCTGCCTGGTCTGCAGCTCAGAATCCCTATCTGTTCAGTGAGTTTGTGAATTAGATCCGTGTTTTCCAAATCACAGTCTACAGAGGGCTAAATCCACAAGAAGCAGATGCATGTTTAAAGAAAAAGAGTATTCTGATTCAAATGGGTTTAGGACATGCTTTGTTAAAGATGTTCAATACAGACGTTTTTGAACTGCAAGCATTATCAGAGCCTTTAACATGCAAAATAGGAGTAGAGCAGATAGTGTATGAGTGTTCCCAAACACATGTTACCATAAATCTCCCCCCCCGACCCCGCCCTGATCTTAACCTCTGCCTCTGCCAAAAATCAAATAACAGCACAACCCACAGAGTTTGGGAAATGTTGGGCTAAACTGGAATGCCCCTTCTGACTTAGACCCTTTCCCCAAGCTGCCTTTCTAGAGAGGTGTCTTGGTGTCTCTTTGCTTCCTGTAGAGCCCATGCCCCTGAGTTCTACCGTGAAGGTTGTAGGTCCCCTGGAATGTCAGTTTCAGGGGAGGGCCCAGTCCCAGAATGCCAAGGCGCCAAGACATTCCCCCCTCTGCCAGAACAGCATTTCAGAGCCATGAGAGCAGCTCTGGAGGGAGATCAAAGCTCTCTCAACTCAACTGTCATTAGAATATTTTCTTTATGCGTCTCACTCGCTGGTGAGTGCCAATAACATATTTCCTAAACGCACTGGCCTGAGATGGTACAACTCTGTAATAATCTCAATGAGAGGGCTGTCAGGGCCTGTTTTATTGAAAGGGAAGCAAAAGGGAACTACATTCAAAATGAAGAACAACAACAGATCGCTTAAGTGAAATTATGGAAGGCTCGAGTTTTTCCAGCTCAGAAACAGAATACACGGCCTCTCCCATTTTACAGATGGTTGGTCAGAGGTCCATCTCATAGTGAGCCCAGATTGAGACGGACCAGTGTTTGTTCCTACTCCCACTTAAACCCAACTGACTTCCCCACTGTGGAAGTGAGAACCGAGGAGATTTTCGAGCAGTGTCCTGCCCAAGTTCCATTCCGTGGTCTCCTGACAGGTGCAGGCAGGACACGGCAATGGTCCTAGCCAAGAACTGATGCCCTCAACCTGAGAAGGTTTGTCTGAGAAGAACCTGGCTATGAGTGGGCCACCTCCAAGCTAGAGGCTGGTGACAAGTCTTTCAGATTCAAGGAGAAGGCAGCAGAGTGCCATAGAAACATGAACATCTATTTTTAAAGGGGAAATTAAAAAATATAAACAGCAGCATAACATTTAAATAGAGTGCCTTAGAGCCATATTCTACTTCTAATTCATATGGAAGATGTCTTACATAGTAAGACTCTTTGCTACTTACTTTCATGATTAAATATCCTTGGGTACAGTTCTAGATAGAATTGTTCTGGACTGAGGTCTGTTCTTCATTCAGTGATATGAAAGTGGGGGGCACAAGTACATCAAAGTTTATGGTACACGTTTTTGTATTCACCATTTTCTTCTGGCATTACCACACCATGAAATACTTCACTGTTGTAATCACTGGCTTTATAACTTTTTGAAAAAAGCCTCATCTTAAGAGAGAGACAGCCTAGGGTTCAAGTCCTTCCTCTTCTGCCAAGAAGTATCCCTGTGGCCTTAGGGAAGGGACTCAACCTCTCTGAACCTCGGTATCTTCACCTGTAAAATGGGGATTATAAAATTCAACCTAGACAGGGGGATACAAAATTTAAGGAGGTAACGTGCGAGGAAGTGCCAAGAAGCATGCTCAACTCAGGAAAGGGGTCCAAAAGGCACAATTCTCTTTTTAGCTTGCTCATGCAGCTGGAGGAAACTGGCCTTCGCTCCCTTAGCTCCCAATTCCCGGGGTCTTTCTCCCCTCTGGGAACCCTGCTCCCATCGCTGGACCAGGGTGCTTATCTTCTCCACAGGTTGTTGACCTGTTTCTATAACTCACAAAGTCCTGTAGCACCACCCATCTCCAAATTCTGATTGCAGCCTGTCATTCCCCAGGAGGATCTCAAGTTCCTGAGCCACTACTCCAAATTCAGAACACACCAGACCATTTGAAAGTGATTATCAAATATAAAGATCAAAGCCACTCAAGGCAAGTCATTAAGCAAGATAAACCTCAGAATGTTTATTGCATCCATATCCTTGTTGCAATTAACAAGCATTCCCCAAGCCCTGGGGAACCCTGGATTCTGTGTTCTGAACCCTGGATTCTGTGTTTTTATCCCAAGGGTCCTAATGATCTGGACTTTATTCTCTTGCTTGGTTTCATTGTCAGAAATGTCTAAATCTGCCTCTCTTGAAAGAGGAGGCACAGAAAAAAATAAAGTGCTTGGAGAGTTTATTAAATTCTCAGAATCCTGAATGATTGGTTTCCAAAATAATAGCTCTTGTATAGAAGCCTGACACACAGTCTAAGAAAAATGTAACAGCACCAATGAACGAGCAACTGAAAAATCGATCATTCTTTCATTCCGTTATCGAATAAGTCACTTGTTCATTCCCTCCCCTCCTCCTCCGTCCCTCCCTGCCTGCCTTCATTTTCCTTTCTTCTATCCTCTCTGCAAATCATTCATTTGGCCATTTCCTCTTTTGTTCACCAATACTTACAGAGATTCTATTATAACGATGCCCTAAGCTAGCAACTGCGCACGCAAATATGAAAGACAAACGATTTTCACTCTCAAAGGGTTAGCAGTTTTATGAAGGAAGTGAGACAAATATCAGATGATCACAACATAATGTGATAATACTAATAAAACCTAACCATTTGGGGGAGTTTACGACACACTGGCACTGTTGCAGTACTTTTTAAAATGATCTCTTTGAAGCCTTACAAAAACCCTATGTGTTAAGTAGGAGTATCCCCAGTTTATAGGGGAAGAAACCAAGACCCAGTGAGGGGACGCCATGTTTCCAAGGTCCCTCTACCTGGTTCCAGGTGTGGGAGGCGGGATATGGCCGCTCATCTGTTGGATACTGCAGACCATATCCCTAATCATGAACGTCTTACCCTCTCTTATGATATGTGTTACCACAGAGGGAGTGTTGAATGAGAGGGAAGCACAGAACAATGACACGTGCCTAGCTGAAGGTGGCTAAGACATCCCTGGGCTTTTCATATGAAGAACAAACCTTGGTTAGATAGCGGACCAAGTGCAGGAGACAGGGTAAAGGGCAGACGCTCCAGAAATCAAGGAAGCCTGAAAGAACAGGGGAAGGGTGGGATCTTGCAAGGTGTCTGGTGCAGCTGCAAAGCTGGGAACATGGGAGCAACTCCACAGGGTAGGCCTGGAGGGATCAGCAATGTCCACACCAGACAGGTGTTGTATACCAGGTTATAGAGGATGGACAGTGTCCTAAAGGCTCTGAGCAGACCCGTTCTTTCCCTTCTGGAGGGACATTGAAGATGGACGAAGGAAGGATGGCAGTAAAGACCTTGGCAGTGACTTGCAGAAAAGCAAGTGGGTCTGAGACTATCGAAGAAGGACAGGTATTTAGGCATGGGGAACAATGTGATGCTGGGTGGGGGTGGGAGCAAGAGGAGGTGAAATGATGGGTCTGGATTCTAATTTGGGTCACTGGAGTATTTCTCATTTACCAGGCACATATTCTATACATCAAAGCCCCCTCAGAGTGCCGCCTGAAACTGTAGGCCCAGGAGGAGAGTTGGCTCCCTGGGGTTGTGCCCTCTGCTGCGTCACATGGAAAGTCAACTCTCAGGAAAGTCACTGGTCTGCAGCTTTCTGCAGAATAGGATCAGGATGAGACCCGGAGAGGAGTGGGATTGAGAATCCTGAGGATTTGGAGGGAGGAGAAGGTGCTGATTCAGAAGTAGGTGGGCCGATGGAGAGGTTCTCAGAGCTTTGGATCATTAAAACAAACAAACACACACACTGAGGAGGAAGTAGTGATTTTAGATTCTGACAAATAAATAAAGCATGTGAAGATGAGCCCACCTCCACCCCCACACACATACACCATTCAAGATGCCCTTCACATAATAAAATAAAGGGTATCAGAGTAGTCCTCCTAAGGAAAGAACAAGATAATCTCAGAGGAGAGGACACCAGTTTTAAATGAATACCCTTTCACTAGGATCTACTCAGCTCCCATTTTTCTCATTTGCCTTTTTGAAAATGGCTTTCAGAGACTGCTGGGGCAGGAGGCAAAGAGTCAGAACACCTGGTTCCTGGCAAGCTCAGCTCTACTCACTTGGTTAGCATGACTCAGCCTAGAAGTGACTCTGACCCCTGATGAGTCAAGTACCCATCCTCTGCGTTCCCTCAGACCTTGGACTTCTCTATAAAGCATTTATCCAACTAGCTACTTATCTACCTGCAGGAAATTCCATGAGTGCAACATCACACCTTTCTTGTGAAATATTCATTGCTGGACCTTCAGCAGCTTGCACATCACAGGTGTGCACACACATACACACACACACGCACACACACACATGCACACGGTGGAAGGAACAGTCACTTCCCTAAGATCTCTCTTTGCTCTGAGAGCCCCATATTCTCAGAGTTTCCTTCTTTTCAGGAAGCCACGAAGCATGAAGAATACCCTGATAAGTAAGGAGAAATAACAATTAAAGCACGATGGTGTGTTCAAAAGTATCAGAACAGTGATGTGACCATCCCATGTCAACTACTGTTTTCACAACACAAGTGTGCAGTTCCCGAGCCCACAAGTGAGCGCTTCCCACCACCTCCCTTTCTTCTTAGAGGATCAAAACCACAACTGATAAATACTAGAACCGACCACATTAAGCAGGATGCACAAAGCTCACCAGTAGCCCTGTGGTTTGTCGTCCACTTGAAGGACAATTAAACAAAGCCAAATCACCCCTTTTCATAAGTTGTAGCAGCCACCACGTCCTGGGCACAAGTGATATCTCAGGAGACTGTGTAGTTTGGCTCTAACTCTGAGCCACGTAAGCCATATAATTTACGTGACCACTGACTGAATAATTTTGTGTTTGGGAACGATAGAGCAAGAATTACAACATCATCACCGATGTGTGTCAATATGGCAACTTCTAGATTTTAGCCTGTGGCCCCATACAAATTGCCTGACTGTAGGCAAATAGCAGAATCACGCAGAAACACCACTACATAGTCACTATAGTAGATGGAGATCTCTCTGGGTGACATGAACAAGTCTAGTGCCATCCCCAAATTTGGGTCCCTACTGGGTTTAAAAACAGAGAGCTCTCAAAGGGTCATGTGACAATCAAAAAGTTTAAGTATGGGGAAATAATGCTGAAGAGTGATGAGATCATACGTCAGGCTATCAAAAGTAGAATTAAACTCAAATGGATTTTTGGAAAGAGGATGCCACTTTCAGGGTTTAAAGGAAAATAAAATGGCAGGCACGTAGACTGCCCAAGGTAAGGTGCCACCATCAGGCTGTGGCAGAGACCTGAGTATTGGGACTCAGAGTCTTTCCAGGTGTCAGAGAGTATAATTGTTCCTTCACTGCTACGCTGAACATATCAGACTCAATTGGTAAGGGGGATGGTCTCTTATTTCCCTGGATGTCCCCAGTGTCAACACACGGCCTTGTTCATACCTACCCAATACCAAGCTCCCCATTTGTATTCTAGCTGCAGTCCCCATAGGCCTGCAAACTGGATTATAATGTCTGATTTGAAAATGTATGAACAGTAACAGATCTTAGAAATAGCCTATGCAAATCCTCCCATTTTACAGATGAAGAATTTAGAATAAAAGAAGTGAATTACACCATGCTGGCTAAGAAGCTACTGGAAATAGCTAGTCACTTCCTTCCTCATGCTTTGCCAAGCCAAAGGGCAAACTGTGTTTTTCTACCATCAATCCTCCTGGGAAAGAGCTGTCTCTCATGTCTCTCTCCCGTCCTCTGTAAGAGCCTGAGAGTGTCCATGCTTGTGTGGCGTTCTGGTCACCCACCGTTGCCCTCTGTGGCCATACAAATAGTCTGGGACTCAGGATTCAAGCTCAAGGCTTGGGGCTGTGCTGGTTGAACTCAAAAAAGGCTGGAATCACAAATGTCAGACACCTGAAATGGAGACCATAATCTCCTCGCCCTCCACCCTTCACCACCAGATCACTCAAACAACTGAGAGCATGGAAAAGAGAAAGAAAGGAAGGCACAGAGAGAGGGAGACAAGAAATCATGGCTCTGAAAACAAAACAAAGAAACTGGGAAGATGGGAGCCTGTCGGACTTAGGCAAACAAATCTGTGAGCAAAACACACCGCTGTTCACACGCTAGTTTTGTGTTTCCAGGAAGTGAGAGCAGACGTGTGGAAGTCCCTCGCAGGAGGGGGAAAATCGGCCAGCTGTGGGTCTGCAGGTACATGCTGAGCTGTGAACAATTCAGGAGAAAGTGTTTCCCTAAAGCAAAGCGTCCCGGTATCTGTCTGTTCCACCCTCCCTCAAACCCCCACCGTTTTGTTTCCCACCCTGGACCAGCGTCTGGCCACTCCAAGGCTGTCATGAGTGGTCAGTGTCACCAGTGGATGGTGAAAGAAACAGGAGACTGCTGATGAGGCCAGACCGGGGTGGAAAAACCCCAACTGCCACCCACTGGGGCCCTCGAGAGAGCACCAAGTGCTCCCATCCATCCGTCCATCTGGAGAGCTGGACATGGAAATGCACATCCAGGAAAAGGGGTGAGACAGGGAACACCTACAAATTTCACCTGCAGACTCTGAGACAGGGATCCTGCTGTGGTCAGAGTCACAGGCCAGTAGGCGTCTTGTGCTACTCAGTGAGGTCCTGAGCGACTTAGGGGTGCCCACCTGGCTTCTAGCTCCTTCCCTGGGTTGTGTGAGAGCTATACAGCAAGCCCCATCCTGGGATCCCAGACACGCATTGGCTTTATGCTGGGGATGCTTAAACTTGCTGCAGTGTGCTGCTTGGCAGTGAATACGTTACCGTTTAACATGTGCAGGGCTTTTGGAGTAAAGACTATCTTTTATCATATGGTTTCACTCATTTATGGAACATAAGAAGTAGGAAAATCGGTAGGAGAAGAAAGGGAAGAAGAAAGGGGGGGGTAAACAGAAGGGGAAATGAACCATGAGANGGGAATGGGATAGGCTGGTGATGGGTATTAAGGAGGGCACGTATTGCATGGTGCACTGGGTGTTATACACCAAGTAATGAATCATGGAGCATCACACCAAAAACTAGGGATGTACTGTATGGTGACTAACATAATAAAACATATTATTAAATAAAAAAATATATTAAAAAAAACAACCACAAAAAAGGCTGTATATAGAAGAAAGATCCTCATTTCAGACGGATGTCTGTTAATAAATGTAGAAGGAATTACTGAAAAAAAAATAACAATAAAAAAAAATAAAAATGGGGGGCGCCTGGGTGGCACAGCGGTTGGGCGTCTGCCTTCGGCTCAGGGCGTGATCCCGGCGTTGTGGGATCGAGCCCCACGTCAGGCTCCTCTGCTGTGAGCCTGCTTCTTCCTCTCCCACTCCCCCTGCTTGTGTTCCCTCTCTCGCTGGCTGTCTCTATCTCTGTCAAATAAATAAATAAAATCTTTAAAAAAAAATAAAAATAAAAATGGAACCTGCAGGAGCTAAAATAAAAGGGCCTTTGGTAAAGAGAAGGATTAACTTGTCTCCAACCCCCCCCCCTTCAGCCTGAAGGTTCCAAGGAGGGGGCTCAGGATCCAGAGGGGGCTGGGAATTAGGGAATATGTGTGTAAGAGGTCAGAAGATTTCCCAGAGACGGAAAATCCCCAAACCGCCACCACTGTTATTTTGAGTGCTCGCTCAGTGGCGGGCGCTGTTCTAAAGGGCTGACCCTTGTATCATTGTGCCGAATCCTCTGAACCCCTCAATGCAGTAGGACTGTGGTATTTTGATCCCCGATTTTACGGAGGAAGCATCTGAGCCTTTGATAAAGTTAGAGACTTGTTCAAGGTCACGGAAATGTGAAGTGGCTTGATTTCAAGTATGCTTGGTCTACCAAAACTCATATTCTTACTTATTTGCAAGACTATACCGACCCTCAACGGCTTCTCACAGATCCCTGTTTTGAGCTCCTTCTTTTTTTTTTTTTTAAAGATTTTATTTATTTATTTGACAGAGAGAGACAGCCAGCAAGAGAGGGAACACAAGCAGGGGGAGTGGGAGAGGAAGAAGCAGGCTCTTAGCGGAGGAGCCTGATGTGGGGCTCGATCCCAGAACACCAGGATCACACCCT
Source organism: Ailuropoda melanoleuca (assembly GCF_002007445.2). NCBI lineage: Eukaryota > Metazoa > Chordata > Mammalia > Carnivora > Ursidae > Ailuropoda > Ailuropoda melanoleuca. Next base: position 42,964,595 of record NC_048224.1, on the reverse strand, counting down.
GAGCCAAAGGCAGACGCCCAACGACTGCGCCACCCAGGCGCCCCTGAGCTCCTTCTTAATAACGTCGTGTGTAGAGCCCAAAAACAGTTCTCTTCACTCCATTCCCCCCTCTATCCTGCTCTCAAAGACCAAAGTCACCTGTGCAGAGTCACAGATGGGACCTGTGAGTAAAGGTGGACTTTGTTGAGATGAAAAGCATGAAGGTAACTCAGACTGAAGCAGAGAAAATGGGACCCCGCCACGCATGGCCTGGATAGAGGTGTTTGTGCATCTATACCCAAGCAGGCACACAGGCTGGAGATGGTCGAAAAATCTAGGAACTTCAATCTAACTGGCATAACACCCACGGTGCCCAATCCCAACACCACCTGGGATCGCTCCACGCGGAAGTATGCCCTCTAACACAGTTCGACATTTGGGTCGTTTCAAAAATAAACTAGTGTGCGAGCTCAAGGGGTTTGATATGTTATACAGTCTTTATTTAAAAATACCAATTCTGTGGCCAGTTCTAAAAAAACAAAAAAGTCAGTATTTTAAGAATGAAAGTAATCTGTGTAAATGCCCTCAGTGTGTGTCCTGCAGTTTCATCCAGGCCTTTTTTTTTTTTTTTAAATGAGCCTGCAGAAAGGCAGTCTCCAGAAAACAATGCTGACAGAGAGGGGTCTGTGTGTGCACTCAAGGAGGGAGGGGACCCTGTACCTACCATGTGCCACACACTGTGACCAAGGCTTTGACCCAGATGACTTCGTGTAAGTTTCACGGCGTGCTGTCGGAGAGCTGTCCTCACCCAATTTTTACAGATGAGAAACCAGCAACCCTCATTGAGAAACGAGCCAAGGTCAGACAGCTAATGAAGAGTGGAACCAGGATACAGACCCTGGTCAGTCTCCAACACATATCACTTTTCCACTATACCAGGCCTGACTCCTGTTATTGCTTTAATGAATATTAGTCACATTAAATAAACTCTGATATTCTGATTATAAAATTCCAAGCAATTTCTCTTACACGATTACTGGAAAAGAATGAACAAAGTTACTGAACAAATAACAAAGCCCTCTTTCATCTGCGTGCTGGTTAACTCTTCCCAGAACTCTTGCTGGGATATTATTTTATGGGACCCTCAAGGCAATCACGTGATCCAGGCGGTCAGATATTATTATCTTCCCTTTCCATAGATGTGGACATGGAGGCTCAAGGAGATTATAAGACTTGCCCAAGACTGCATCACTAAGATGCTGTTGAGCAGGGGTTAGCATGGTTTCTCTCGAAGCCTTCCTTCCTTCTGTATTAGTCTGATTCTCAGAGCTCCCCGGCCGGAAAGACAGATCATGGCATTCAACCCCATGAAGGCCCAAGTAGATGTACCTTTTTCTGGAACCCTCCCCTCACCTTCTCACCTCAATCTCTGTTCTTTTCTGTCATCACAAAGCCTGTGAATTCTGGTGGTCTGTTTGTATACCTCCTCTCCCAGAAAACTTTTTCTGACTGCCCCAAACCACAGGGATCCTGCCTTTTCCTCCTAGCTCACACAAGCCTGATCACCTGTGTGGTTCACCAGGAAATTAATCATCTGCCTTCTCACCATCGCTTGAATGAGTGCAACGAAATGTCATTAAACCACAGAATATAAGCACCTTCAGGACACAGATCACATGTCAGATCCCTCGGGCATTCACCACAGTGCCCTGGGTATGAAAGTGCCTTAACAAAACCTGGACGATGGGAAAGAACATGACCATACTACATAGAACTTTTCCAAGTTGCGAATCTGCAGCTTCTAAGAGACCACGGTGGTGGAGGAGGGTAGAAATGCCTTGGAATTAGGAGATGAGATCCTGGGTCTTGCTCTCAGCTTGGCCTCACTCTCTCTGGGAGGCCTGGGTCAGTGCTTGCCTCTCTTGGGAGCTCGGCCGCCTCATCTATAGCAAGAGAGGGCCGGACCCTGCTGCTGCTCCTTTCAGCTCAGAAAGTCCCTGATTCCACGCAACGTTTCCAGATTTGGGGAGAACTTGGGAGAAGGAAGTGTATGTTTCATGAGATCATCCCAAAAAGGAAGAGACCCCAAGATGTGAAGACAAACCATTTAATGGCCTCTGACAAGGGGCGGGGAGGCCACTGAAGAGAACTGGAGTGCCAGCAGAGGGGTCGAGGAGCCTGCCTCAAGGCTTACTGCAGTCCTTTCCAAAGACTTCCAGCAATGTCAGCTTGGGTCCAAAAAAAATAACATGGCCCCCAGGGAATGCCCTTGTTCCATTAAAAATAATAATAAAGGGAAGACAAAGAAAATGTTTCGCTATGAGCCAACAGTGTGCAAGGGAAGTCTTTTTCTATCTGTCCAATTGCATATAAGTAGATATTCAGGGACAAAGGTCAAGTTCACCTAACTGTGCCATAGCTTGCAGTTTGGAGGATCCAAACAGAAGCTTAGTGGGTTTTTTGCAATATACTCTCGCAATGGGGTGCCTGCAGCCCGAAGCGTCAAATGCCCATGGAGTTCCTGACACCAGGGCTTTCCCTTAATATCCAGGTTTTCCCTTTTCTCTATAAACAGGCATATGACATGCATTCTAACTTGTTAGTAGACATCTCTAATGGCTGCAGATGAAATTCTGCCTACCTGGCTCGTCTCCACCGCTGCAGAGAATGGCCAAGTTCATTGGAATGTCTTTTTCTAAATGGCCAGTCTGATAGAAAAACGTTTACCGCTCACACACACGGCTCCTCCTGACTGACACTGGGGAGCCTTCTTTCACACCCGTGATCACAATGGCATGCTTTCTTGTCTGTCCTTCCCACTAGATGGTGAGCTCCAAAAGGCAGGGTCTGGACTAGCACAGAGGGAGCATTCAACAAATATTTACTGGGAGAGAAAAGAAGAAAAAAAGGGAGGGAAATAAGGGGAAGGAAATAAGGGAAGGGAAAGGGAAGGAGGGGAGGGGAGGGGAAAAGAGGGGAGGAAAGGGAGTGAAGAAAGGGAGAGAAGCAGGAAGGAAGGATTTAGCCTGACATTAGTTTGCCATGAGATAAAGCGGACCCTTCTCTGCTTATGGTCTGGGTCCCAGCCATACTGAAGACTCATTCTCCAAGCCCTTCTTCCCCTTCTGTTCGCTTGCTTCTCCGGTACCCTCTGCATGTGCTCTGTTTCTCTGTGTTCTGGACATGCTGTTTGCTCACCTACATCCACTGCCCATCCCTCTCCACCCTGCTCTGTGCCTTTGGGAGGCTGGCCTCTTTGGGGTGCATCTATGGGTTCCTTTGCCTGGTGACTTCTAGCAGAAGATGGGAAAGCAGAACAGAATGACAATGTAGCATTTACTCTCCTGGCTCCCTTCTGTCCTGCAGGCTCTAGTAGGTCGGTTACCCCTCTTTACGGAGAGTCACCGCTGCTGCCCCAGAGTCCTCTGCACACAGTCACTCCCGCAGGTTCCCAAACCACTCTCTCTTCTTGCCCCTCCAGGAAAAGGATGGAAATGGCTCCCCCCTGTTGCTGACCCTGGCCTTGGCGATTGTCCTAAACCCTGCCTACGCTGTCGTAAATAGCTTCTCCTTCAAACGAGCCCCTCCTTCAACTCTCCTTAACTGTTCTGTTTGAATGTACCACCTGTTTTTTCTGCCAGGACCTAGCCCTATGCAGCCTGCATCCCTAGCTCCGAAAGTGCGGGCCCTCCCCAGCTGCCCCTCAAAGCATGCCTTCGCCAGCCAACCCACCTTGTTCCCCTCGTCAGAGCAGATCTCTGCCTCATAGAGCTCCTATCCCACTGCGTGTCAGGGATCAGGGTGTTTCTTATGGGTAAATACGATGCCCCCACCAAAGCGAAAGCCCCTTGATGGTGAGGGATGCCTCCCACTCATTGCAGGATCCCCAGTGAAGAGCAGAGGGCCTGGCAGGGATACACATACCCAAGAAATGTGTCACCAAATGTTACCGTGTGGTTCCATTAACACGATGGGAGGAAGATATCAGCAAAATGTTGGGCTGTGCTGGGCTCAACCCCAAGACCATCAAGGCTGCTCTCTACAGCACTGCCATAAGCCTCCCTGTGCATGCCTCAGGTGACGAGGCGCTCACTCACCTGCAGAGAGCCACTCCCCCGGGAGCACCATTCCGAGGGGGGATGACATCATCTGTTACTCAGCTCCAAGCTGCCTCCTGTAATTACAACACCCCGGTCCTAGCCAGGGCTTAGAAACCATATAGAGGAATTCTGCCCCCTTTCCCCCAGGACAGGCCTTCGGGGACTTGAAGTGCATGTATCATGGCCCTATAGTCATGGCCCCAGGAGAATTTTCTCATCCGGGCCAAACATCTCCAAGTGGTTATGATATACAGCTCCTGTCCCCACTGTCCGGTCCCTCTCTGTGTATATCCTCTACTAGTTGTTCTTATTCTGACCCCTTCATAAGGAAAACTAGTGGCCAACGTAGCTCTCATTGTTCTACAGGGATTCCAGGAACCCCAAGGCCATTATCCAATCCTCTTCCAAACTCATTCATTCAAGCACTTCATAATCCCAAGCTCCCGGGGATAGTCGGGAAGAGTGAGGTCAGAACGCAAGGGGGCAGGTTTCTGTGGCTGTCCTGGATGTGGGGCAGTGCTGGACACCTGTGCCACAGCAGATAACCAGGAATCCGAAATCCGGAGCGACCTTATACCCTAGTTTGACCACTAACGTACAGTGTGAGTTTTAGCCTCAGTTTCCCTCTATGGGGAATAAGGGGTTTGGACCAATGATCTCCGAGGATGTTTTCCAGGTCTGACATTTGACCTAGGATTCGGTGCTCTCCTGGAGTCTAAACGTGTTAAAAGAAATAACGTCTCGGACAGAGTTCCCCGATCTGCCCGGCTGCATTACTGGGAAATCTTATTTTACTCAAGGGAATCGCTACATAAGTTGTCAGAATGACGAATTTTAATCAGTGCTACTCAAAGGACGCAGTGCACGAACCGCTTACTAGTCTATGGTATGCTGCGTAGAGGAATGGAGAAACTTCTCAAGAACTCTGACACGCTGACACTGATTCTCCTGTGGTTATTTCACTTTATATGGATTCATTTTTTGCTGTGTATTTCAAAGGTATTGCTTTGCAATATACAGGGAAAAAAACAAAATTGGTGCCTTACCATAGACTGAGAAGTATTCAATACTTTTATTGTCTACCCATTAAGACAGAAAGAGAGAGAGAGGGGAGAGGGAGAGAGAGCGAGCGAGAAGGGACCCTGATGAGAATTAAGTTCAGTTCTTTATTAAAAATCACCTAGATAATGTCAATCAAATCTCCACCGCTTCTGTTACAGGTGAGTCTCTCCCTCCCCCCCTTCTCTCTTTCTTCCTCCCTCCTTCCCTCCCTCCCTTCTCTTAAAGTCACAAAGCAAAATGTCTCCAGGTTTCTTTCTGCACACAGGGGAGCTGATACAGCCTGAACGGTGTCACCCCGAGCCCCGTCAGGAGGTGACACATTGTCTGACGGGGCTCACCCAGGGCTCCTGACCCTCCCAGCCAGCAAACAAACAGGCCCTGGTGTGAGTGGTCACGGAGCTGGCACATGGCTGCTCACAGACATTCTGGGCAGGCAGTCCCGTGACTTAGAAAAGAGGAGGCCACCGGAGGCTGCCAACTCTGTCTGCTGATGATGAGGTATCTGGGACCTGGGGCCCCATGGCCCCTCCACACCAGGACAGTGCACCCACCACAAAGGCCGGCTGCCCTCGGTCCTGACCCAATCAACTCAGCAGTTTTCCCCCAAGGTTTTACTGCAGCCGCCCTGCCTGTCACCCCTGCCCTTCAACTCTGCCTCTTACTGCTTCTTAGACTTAAAAACACCTCCCTTCAGTGGGAGCTTTAGAGTCAATAGATGTGGATTCGAATCCAAGCTCTCCATTTATTAGCCTAATGACCTTGGCTAAATCCCTACGTCATGTCCTTCTGGATCCTGAATTTCCTTCGGCACAATAGGGCTAAGGGTACCCACCCTTCTGGCACTTGGTAGGTGCTGAATAAGCATTTGTTGTATGAATGGATGAGTGAATGAAGGAATGAACAAACGAATGAATGAAGGAACAAAGGAACAAATGAATATGCAAATGGGTGAACGACTTCCAGGTATCCATGGCCCATGGCCCTTCGCTCTCCTGCACGCCCACTCTGCCTGGGCACACGGGTAACTCCTGGGAGTCCTGCTCAGCAGGGCAGAGGACTTGCATTTGTGACTTAGCTGAATGACTCTCCTGACCCATGACCTCGGCCAAGCCACTGCACTCGCTCAGTTCCTCTAGCTCCCTGTCAGTCAAATGCAAAAACTAACCCCTGTTTTTCCTTCCTTACCAAATTCTGTCAAAGCCCAAATGAGAGCAGAGGTGAAAGTGCATGGTGACCTGGAAGGAACCGGCCACACAGTAAGGCTTCTTCCCACTTGGGTCGCTCATGTCTCTGAACCAAGGTGAGAGTCCAGGGCCCGCGTGGTGCCAGCAGGCTGAGCTGACGTGCTTTCTGTCTTGCTGCCAGGCACGACATTCTCCTGCCAGCATCGTCATTCCTTTGCACATAGGTATTCTGTCTGTGCATGGGAGGCCCTTGCTCTTTTGAGAGAGACATAAAAAGAAGAGTCAGCAGAAAACCTGCAGAGGTCGGCAAATGTGCTCGAGCCCTATCAGCAAGTCCAGGGTCCTGTGCGCTGGACAGAATGGAAAAGTTCAGCACGAATCTGGGAGATCAGGAAAGTGGATGTTGACTGTCTCTCTGGCTTGGAAATAGTTCCTCCGAGTCCCATATTGAATACAGATCACCCACGGGTTCACCTCTGGGCTTTGCTTTGGGGTGCTGGTTAGAGTCGATAGCGCAAGCAGAGGCTAAGAGAAGCATTAGACAGAAGCTTGCCCTTTCTGCCCTCTTCTCAGCAGTGGATGAAGTCCCTCTGTCTGAAGTGCCCTCCTCTCTCCCCAACCCAATCTTGGATGTCCAAACTATATCTAAGCTTTTCTGGAGATATTCGAGCTGCAAGTCAGTTTTTTCTCTTTGATCTCCCTTGGCACTCCCTAAACACAGCCCACGACACCTTCCTGACACAAGTAATGACAAATATGCTTACTGAGACCCAACGGCCCGTTAGCCACTGTAAGAGAGACCATGCTTTATACGCCCCTCTCCACCCCAGAGCGGCTTCACAAAGCAGGTGCTGTTATTACTGCCACCTTACAGAGGCAGACACAGCTTCTAAGAGGTCATCAAGTAAGGAAACAGTATGGCTGAGACCTGAACCCAGGCTGTCTGGCCCAGGTGACCCCAGCTTTATCAGCACAGTGCGACAGAACGAACAGCCAGCAGGACGCGTGTTCCACATTGCTCTGTCCAGCAGGGTAGCCCCTGGCCCACTTGAAATGTGGCTCATGGGACGCAGGACAGATTTTAAATTTATTTAATCTCAACTAATTTAAACAGTCACGGTGGGTTAGGCACTACGTCCTGGATAACGCGCTGTACCTCTCTCTACCAAGTACGTTCTAACAGTTATTCATACGCGGCTCATGTCACCAGTTTCAACTCTGAGCCCTCTGAGAAGACAGAGTTGTCTTCCCTCAGCTCATGGCGGGTGCTCAGCGAATACTGTCGTGATGGGCTATCCTGGCATATCGTCCCCATGAGTAATGAGAAAGGGGCTGGCCTCGGTCACCAAGCTGCTGCGCAAACTCGAAAATTTGGAAAGTTCTGGAACCCCTAGGGGTCTCAGGCACCTCGCCTATTCAATGTCGAGGGGAACCAAGTCAGCCCACAGCCGGGCATCGCCTGCCCGGCAGGTCTTACCTGTGCGGAGAGTCGGGGTCGAAGCAAGTCTTGGTGACGTCCGTGATTTCGGGGTCACAGCACTCTCCGCCATCGAAGTTGAACCGTTCATAATTGCAATCCATGTCGCACACCCCATTGTGCTGCTTCTTCACGAAGGCCGGGTGGCGCAGGTGGCGGCAGTCCCCACCGTCATGGCCGGTCAGCGTGTGGTTGCACTCGAGGTCGCAGCTCTCGTCCCCGATCTTGCTGATGTCGCAGTTGGCCAGGACGAGGCGGTGGCGCAGGGAGGAGTTGCTCACCTCCAGCACCTCCAGCTCCCAGGAGATGTTGTAGTGCTTGAAGGCCTCGGACAGCTGCCGGTGCTGGAAGTCGATCTGCTGGCGGCTCACCGTGGGGTTCTCGCGGTTGTCGTCATGGAGGTTGACCACGCGGTAGCGCACCACCTTGGGCCGGCGGAAACGCGGGAGCTGGTTGTAGCTGGCAATGACCTCTGTGTTGTCGCACAATGTCTGCCCGCACAAGGGAGGCTCCAGACTCGTGTCCAGCAGGAAGCCGTGGGCACCGCTCAGTTCCACCTGGGGGAGGCTGCCGTCCTTCATGGGGGACCAGGTGCGCTTCACGTTGTCCCAGTTCTCCTGGAGGAGGAGCTGAGGTAAAGGAGTGTGGAGGCCACGGGCTTCCATGTCCAGCAGGACCTCACGCTGAGTCCTGGCCACCTTCCACAGACTGAAGCGCTCGATGTAACCGCGGTAGTTGTGATGGAGGGCGCTGCCTCCCACCATAAGCACTTTGCACTTCTGGGTCAGCGGGCTGAAGACGCCGCCCACCTGCTCCCCGGAGGTGGCCACCTGGGCCCCGTTCACGTAGAGCTTCATCAGCCGCCCGTCGTAAGTGGCGGCGAGGTGTACCCACTGGCCTGGGAGGTAGCTGCGGTGGGCACTGATGGTGGTCACCTGCCGGGCTCGGTCTGTCTTCAGGGAGAAAAAGTAGCGTGGGTCTCTGTTGCCTTGGTCACTGACGGTGTGAATTCCCACGACCCATCCTCGGTCACGCGAGGTATAAGAACATTTGTCATATAGCCCTATGTGGCCCGAAGAGAGAAAGATGCGTCAATAAAGGATGGAAGAGGGGCACTAACTTACATCTCTCTGATAAAACTTCTGTCAGGATGTCCTAGACCAGCAGTTCTCAAGCCGTGTTCTGCAAGCTCCGCCCGTTCCTAAGGAAGCCTCTGGGACCAGCCTTAGGGCAAGGTGAGGTCTAGAGGATGGGCGAGCTGGCTTTGGGGCGGGGCGGGGGGGTTCTCACCACTATGTTATTAGACCAAGCAGTTTCACTTTTATTGGTTCTAAATATGGAACCCACAAGAAAGAGTTTGGTTTGTAGAATGGATACTTGAGCTAAAGAAAATACCAACAATAACGGAAATCTGAACACCTTTGATTTTGCAAGACTGCTGGATGGGGAAGGGGACTTTCTAATTAAGAGGCTATTTTAGGGGTGCCTGGGTGGCTCAGTCGGTGAAGTGTCTGACTCATGATTTCAACTCAGGTCAGGATCTCATGGGTGGTAAGACTGAGCCCCAAGTCAGGCTTCATACTCAGTGGGGAGTCTGCCTGGGGTTCTGTCTCTGCCCTTCCCCCAAATGATGCACTCGCTCTCTGTCTCTCAAATAAATAATCTCAAAAAAATTTAAAAAAACAACCAAGAGGGTAATTTTAAGTGTGGGATATAGGAGGAAAGAGGAGAATTGGGGCGGGGGCGGTAATAATGAATAGAAGATGCTCATTTAGAAGGAGGGCCCCTCCTACGGTCACCAAAGCTTCGAGCGCACATCAGCACTGGCAGTCATCAAACGGCCAGAGGTGGTGAATTGTCAGCAAAGTTGGCCCAGAGAAGCAAGGGTCAAGGGCCACAAAGCTGATAATGTTTTTCCCTTCTAACGGCAGTCAGTCCTGGCGAGCCCTTAAATTCAGCCCCAAAGAAAGGCAGACATGCTTAATATCTCAGCTGGAAAGGGTTTTAAGGATCACAACTTCCAACTTTTTTACTTGATAAGTGAGGGATTTCAGACCCAGAAAATGAAAGGCATTCATCAGGTGACACAGAGTCATTGACAAATGTCCTGAGACCCAACTCAGCTTGCTTTTCTCTGCCACTAATGCTAATATTTGCAAAAGAATGAAAGGAAAAGCATCCTCTTAAAATAAAAGATGTTGGGGACTCCTTCATTACGTAAAATTGTCTAAGCCTCTCTGGCAGGTGAAGCATTGTACTAAGGTCTGTGTGTGAATTCATTTAATCCATTTAACAACCCTTAAGGTGGTGATGTTAACAGAGGCAGATATGGATTCTAAAGGAAGCAAAGAGATGGATAGGTTAAAGGTCAACTGGTTGGTCAATGGCTCCTCGATCCATCAGACCTTGGCATTCACTACCTTGTGCACTAACTCTGAGGGTGCCTCCTTCTCCCCATCAAAGCCCCCAGGGATCTAGAACACAAAGTGCCCAAGGGTGCCACAAGCTGGGTGTCTGGGAAGGTCCCAAGGCTGATGTCTCTAGACTTACTCTGGGAACCCTAGGAAGTCACTTAGCAGATTCTCTCTGGATTGAGTTATCTTTATAATCACCAACCCCCATTCCCCAGCTTTTCTGGAATATACCCAGTGTCCTTGGCACAGACAGGCTGTTGGATGGGGAAGAGGACTTTCTAATTAAGACTGTATTTTAAGTGTGGGATGGTGTATGAGGCCAGGTAGGAGGAGAAAGAGGGAGATGAGAATGAATACAAAATGCTCATTTGGGAGGACAGTCCCTACTCCTAGCTGGAGACCTGTTGCGGTCACCATAACTCGGAGCGTGCTCTGCCATTAGCATTCACCAAATGAGCATGGAGAGCTTCCAGCAAAATCAGCAGAGGAGGCCCACATGGTCTCTACTCCTTTGTGGGTACTGGGGCCTTAGAACACATGTAAATCTCTCTGTTAGCAGCTGATGCGGAGGGCAGTTTTGGCCTGGCACCTAAGTCTGCCTATACCTCTCCTCCCACTCCCTGCCCAACGGCCCCCAGGCAAAAGCTGGAGTCCCCTCACAAAGTCAACCTGCTCTCCTAGGCTGGGCAACCTTGGTGAAGCATCGAGTACCTCCTCTGGGCCTTGTTCCTTATATGGTGAAGGAGGGGACTGAATGAGGTGACCCTCACATGCCTGGTTCAAGTCTGTGTTTCCAGATTGCCTCATGGCTAAAACAGAAACCACCTCTTCCATGAAGCTCTCCATGATAGCCCTGTGAGGAATGCTCATCTCTCCTCTGAATTCATTTTACTTTAAGGCAACTAGACACTTGTTCTCTGGTTCTGGAGTCCCCCCTAGACTGGAGGCTTCTTGAAAGTGAGGTCTCTGGCTGGACCATCTGAACCCTGCCTAGGACCTTGTATCATGCCTCGTCTACAGCAGGCACTCAGCAAGTATCTCATGAAGGAGCACAAGAAGGACTCCAAATAGAGTGGGAGAAGGAAAAAGGACAAACAGAATCAAAGGCCCTGACTTAGGTCTTCATGGCTAAAGGACAGGGAGAGTCCGAAGAGAGGGTGTACTCTCGGTACCACAGAAACAGCAGGGTCTTTGGACTCAGGTAATCCTGATAAAAGAGTTACTAGCCGTACATCTGGGGAAAACCACTTCTGCACATCCCCCCCCCACCCCCACCTAGATCTCTCTTCCAGTACGCTGTCATACTTCAAAGACACAGTGGCTACACCATCCTTGGCAAACAGTAGTCACCCAAGCGGGAGCTCATTTTTAAGATGCTGGAGAGTCTGGGAGTGATGTCAATGATGACAAGGAGGAAATGACGAGAAACAAAATACAGAAAGGCCAAAGACAGAAGGCACTCTGAAGGCATCTTGAGTGTTGTATCAAGAGCTGGTAGGATGAAGGCTCAAAAAAAGCACGAGCCCTCCCCAAAGCCGCTGGCAAAGCCTAGTTAGAAATCACAAATCCCGTCTGCTTAGCTGCTGTCAGGACACTGCCTGTGAAAAGCTACCTCCCCATTGATCCTTTGGAAGAGGAAGCCCTGACTCCAGCTTTGGAACGAGCTACCCCAGCTCTATGGGCTGCCACTTGCTACAGAGATCAGCAAGAGCAGTTCCTGAAGCCGCCACGCTTGGGCTCCCCATCCCACCTCTGAGCTCACATTCTCTTGCTCCCCTGGCAAACCCTCCCCCTTAAAGAGAAAATTCTTCTAATGAGAAAATTAACATCCGAAACAGGTTCCTTTTTCCCTCTCTCTCTTTCTCTCTCTCTCCCTGCAGGTTTTTTATTTTGCCAGGGGCTCTTCCGTCCCTGGTTTTCCTGTTGCCTTTGGAAGGCGGCTAGCTGGGTGAGCAAGGTAAAATGTTTACACATCCATAGGGTGCCCTCAGTTCAGAACCTTCCTGGGGCTTGGGACCCAGGCTCAAGCCCCCTCTGTTTGCAGTTGAGAGAGAAGAGAGACACAGTGAGAAAGGCCAGACTGCCACACAGAGCCGAGGACTAAGAGGTGCCTTAGCCCCAGGAGGCAGAGAGAAACGGCAAAGAGAGGCTTTTCAGTGGAACCGAGAGGAAATGCGTTAAGGGAAATGAGAACCTTGAAGCAGTGGCTTCAGAAGTTCAGAAGGAAATATTTATCTGGAGTGTAAGTGGCGAAAGGAAATCACTGAACTTCAGCAGGGGTTGGGGTGGGGGGGTGGATGATGGTGACGGGGACTTATTTCTGTATGAAAATAACCTCATCAACGGTAGTCCCACTCAGGGGGCGGCACCACCAGCCCAGAACCAGGGATCTGGACCCAGAGATCCGGATGACCTTGCCCGGGACAAGCACACCACCCCTTCTTGCTGCCAGGCCACCTTTCCCTTCTCTGAAAAAGGAGAAGTTTGGATTAAATGATCCCCCCTTCCAATTTAAGAGCTCTTTTGTTCACTGCTAGAATGGTTCCTTGTAAGCAGAAGGAACTCAACATAGGTGTTGATTTGGATGTTGGATGCCTTGTGTCATTCCTCATGCCTGCGTTGCTTAGGTCCCCTCTGCTCTGTGTATCTCCATAGGGGACACAGAACAGTGTTCTCTGGAGGACATGTGAGAAACCACCCCCGCATCCCACCCCTCCCCACAGTTGTCCAGGAAGATAGAGAAATAGTGAAGGGAAGAGAGAGAGGCAGTCTGCAGTCTGCACCATCTGTGTCGTGCTGGAAGTTGATCCCAGGAGACACATCCCCCTGTGACAAGATGAAGGCTATGGGGCAATCCTGCACACAATCTACATCTAATTAGCATAAGCCTGCCTCAAGGCGATGAGCACATGGAAGCAGACACCGGAAGTGTGCAGAGCCCGTGAAGTGTGGGGGGCATGCTGCACGGATGGACAGGTCCAATCGCAGACCTGGAAGGGACTTGCCCTGAACCTCACAGTGATCACCTGTCACCTGTACCCTGGTCAGCTGGCCCTTCTAACGTGCCCTCATCCTCCTGCAGCTAGGTTTGCTTTGAAAAGGGGTTCGGATCCCCCCAGAAGCTTGCTATCTACTTATTTTTACGGTCTCTTTTTCTTCTCATCTACCCACTGACCCTCATCCTGGAGATGAAGAGCATATGTAAAAGAGGCTAGCCCAAGGCAGAAGGCTCCTACCGAGTCTTCCAAAACCTTGGCCAGGGCTGTACCAGGAGTCCTCTGGGCTCCGGGGTCACCCTCGTGGGATCACTCTGATGGCAGGCCAGCTCTGTCTGACCACTCCGTTCCACTCCAGGAACAGACAAATCTTCCATACATCCATCACATCCCTTCCTGTCTGAGAACCCACCACTTCTGTAATTACTCAACCAATGTCTGTGTTTCCCATTTGTGCGTCTGTTTGGTTCATTTCCAAGTGCCCAGCATCCAGTATAGACCCTAGTACCTTGCAAGTGCTCTGGAGAATTTGTCATTGCGAATTACATATAAAGGAAGGAAAAGAAGGAGGGACACTTCCCTAGTGCTGTGTCCTTTACAAGAGCAGAGTACTCTTTATGTAGAACTTGGCTAAGTCCCGTGTGTTCTACAGTAATTCTTGTACTTAACCTTCACCACAGAACTCTCAGCTTTGCCCATTCTTCAAAGGAAGCTGAGGCTCAGGGAGGGACGAGGTTTACCCAAGGCAGCAAAGTTTGGAATCCAGGTCTATAGGATTCCCCAGACCAGGCACTTCAACACGTCACTGCATTAAGAGCCAAGTGGGCTGTTTGAAGGCACAGCTCCCTCCGAAAATACTTCTATAAGTCCCACAGCGCCAACACAAGCACGTCAAATTGAACTGCAAGCCAGGAGGCTGCTTTCCCCATCATTCTTCTGCCTGGGTCTAAAAACTTGTCTAAGAATCCATGGTTCTTTATTACTACTGTTTAAACTGCTCCACTTGGCTCACCCAACTTCCCCGGGAACCAAGATGGGCCTGGGTCTTGTTGTCTTCCCAGAGTACAGAATGCCTTCCAGAGCTTGTCCTCTAGCCCCTGGACTTCCACCCCCAGCTTTCCTACCTGCTGGTTTCTGACCCAGGTCTGTTCCAACTTCCAGGGTCTATACATAAATGTTCTCCCCTGACCCCCAAGGTGGCAGTCACATTCTTGGCTGCCTCCCATCTTCCTTTCTGTTTGTTATGGGCCAAATCGTGTCCCCTCAAAATTTGTATGTTGCAGTCCTAACTCTTAGTACCTTAGAAGGTGACCTTATTTGGAGGTAGGGTCTATACGGTGGCGAGTAAGCTCAAATGAGGTCCTTCGGGTGGGCCTCAATCCAGTAGGGCTGGTGTCCTTACTGGAAGAGAGAACTGGGACACGGACAGACACAGAGGGAGGACCATGTGAAGACACAAGGTAACAAGGGCTATCTACAAGCCAAGGAGAGAGGACTCAGAAGAAACCCACACTGTGGCCATTTGGTTCTCAGATGCCAAGCTTCCAAAGCCATGAGAAAAACCATTTCTCTTGTTTAAGTCACCTGGTCCATGGTACTGTGTTAGGGCAGCCCTGGCAGACTAGAACACCATCATTCCACACGTTTTCTAAGCTCTCCCACCGAGATTTCTCTAAAATCTATCCCATTGTCCACTGCCTTGTGCCCAGTTCAGAATTCTCCGGTTACGCACATTGCCTCGATTTACTCAGTTCTCATGGTGAGAAAAGCAAGGAAGGAAACAAATGCAGTCGCCATGCACAGGAAACACGCATCACAGGGGAGGGGCGCTTCTGTGTGTCGGCTTGAATGTGCATATCTCAAGGCCCTGCCGTGTGTCGAGCAGGTGGGCAGTGGCTTCTGTGCCAAGGTGTCTTATGCTCACAGCAATCTTGTGTAACAGGTGCTCTTTACAGCTGAGGAAGCTGAGACTCAGAGAGGTGAGGCCACCTGCCTAAGGCCACAGAGCACTAAGTGGTTGGAGAGACTGGAATTAAAGACTCCTGATTTCAAATTCAGTTCCCCCACAGATGAGTGGGACCTCAGCTATGTCTCCACGCTGTGTGTGTGTTTTTTTGTCCCCTCCCTAGGATGTTCTCTCAGCACGGTTTAAGTCAACACAAAATCAGCTCTGATAACACTTAACTTTCAGCACCGTCAGGGAGGACCATTAGCAAAACATGACAATTATATCAACTTTATATTATTATTTGGTTTTCTCTCATTGGTAGAGTGGACATGGGAGGAGAAGGATATTCTTCCTGGGTCCTTTTGGCAGGTAACAAAGCAGCATTTTCAACTAAATAATGATAATAATAAGGAACATTCGTTGATTGCCTCTATGTAGCAGTTCCTCTGCGAGGCGCAAAGATCCCATTTGGTGCTCACAATGACCCCATGAAGGGGGCTTTCCTGACAGTCCCAACAGAGGACACTGAAGTGCATAGTAGCTACGTGATCTCCCCACAAGGATCGCAGCGAGATGGTAGTGGAAGAATCACAGCCAGACCTCTCCTCCAGGATGCTTTCCTTCGGTGGGAATAACTCTTAGCCCTGGGTCAAGGATTTTGTGGCCCAGTCTGCCATTGCTCTGCTGTGGGTTGCCAAGAAAGCAGCCCCCCCCCCCTTCTGGGCTTCCTCACACCCTGACCTATGAAGTAGGAGGGTTACACCAGATGGCCATAGAGACCTCTCCCTCTGTCCCAGACTCCCTGTGACTCTGAGATCCCAGGTCCTTCAGACAGCCCAGCCTTGGTTCACACTGTGGGAGACATATAGTCATGGACGAAGAGGTAGAGGGGAAGGAAGGCAGTTTCAGGACCTCCCAACTTAAGGATGTCCACTTGCTGTGGGACATCTGCCAGAGGAATACAAGCAGAGGTGAGAGGATGGAGGTACAAAGGGGGGAATTAGGTCAGCAATCTGGTTTCTTTCAGGAGGCTAAAAAAGTTAAAAGCTAAAGGTTGGAGCTGGTCCCTTTTTGCTTTGTTTTCCCTTCCATGATTTAATGGCTGGTATCAAAGCCTCAGAGGAATGCTTGAGAGAGCAATCCTATGGAAAGCTTTTATCTGTGCAGAGGACAGTGATTAAAACAGACAGATTTGGGTTAAGTATACCCATGGTCCCTGCACTTGGTGCAGTCGGGGGGAGGCCCACCAAAATGACCCCGGAGGACTGAGCAGCACTAGGCATTCAGAAGAGAGCCAGGACATCGCCGGGGTGGGTACCTGAGGGACTGCTCCCCAGCCCCTCACCCTCTGGGCCCACCTTGGCTCAAAGGATTGATGTTAAGCTCCGTAGAAGGAGGAGGTTTGAAATATATCATACCTGGCTGGAGGCTTATCCCAAACTACACTGAGCTCTAGACATCCTCACCTCCTGGTGTAAGAGGCAAGGGCACCAAGAGTAACTCTCTGGAGGAATTCACAAGGTCAGGATTCACTCGGGTGTCCCCCATGTGTTGGCCATGCAGGTGAGCCTGTGGGGCCAGATCTCCCTTTGCAGGGGGGCACGGCACAGTGGGGAGAGTGCCCGCAGTGGTGAGTGTGTCTGCTCTGTCCCTGTCCTCGTTTCTTCTGCTGGGAACGATTACCTGAAAGCCCTCTCATTACGTGGATCTGCTCGCCTTCTTTACCAGCTGGGTGACCTTGGAGGAGTTCAACTCTCTGAGCCTCAGCTTTCCCACGTGTACTGCAGAGATTAAAAAGTCTTATCCTATGTCCTTCACAGAACTCACTGGAGAAAGGAGTTAAATGAATGCATATTTCCTTGTAAACTATTTAAGGCTATCCAGAGGTAAGGCAAGGTGACAAGAGTGTGTTTACGGGTTCCTGAAACCCATAAGCTTTATTAATACACAGACTTCATGCTGAGTTTGGGCCAGCAAAGTGCTCTTGAGGGCTCTAGGTGCACCTATGTTTCCCTTGGGTTCTTGACTGCCTGC
Organism: Ailuropoda melanoleuca; assembly: GCF_002007445.2. Taxonomy (NCBI): domain Eukaryota; kingdom Metazoa; phylum Chordata; class Mammalia; order Carnivora; family Ursidae; genus Ailuropoda; species Ailuropoda melanoleuca. The sequence goes on along the minus strand of NC_048224.1, from coordinate 42,947,401 downwards.
CTCCTTTGCTCTTACAGAAGCAGGCTGTGTGGACATGGAAACGTGAGGGTTTTCACAGAGCAATAAATGCATACAGTGCGGGTTCTACCATTCCCTAACTATGTGCCTTGGGAAAGTCAGGGCACCTCTTCTAGTGTCAGTCTTCTCATCTGTTAAATGGGGTGACGCAACCTACCTCTGCCAGTTGTAGAGGGAACTAATGAGCTAATGAACATACCAGGACTTGGCACAGGAGCGCGACAGTGTAACATGCCTTAAGCACGTGTACTATGAAGTCTTATCTGTCGGAATCCCAGCTGTGCAGCTTGTTAGCTATGTAGCCTTGGGCAAAATCCCTTCACTTACCTGATAGTTTTCTCAACTGTAAACTGATAATAACAGTACTTAACGCACAGTGCCATTTTGAGGATTTAGTGAGAGAATGCAAACACTCATTTGCATAGCACGTGATGCACGCCAGCTACACTTTTTATTGATATGGATGTCTGTTCCTTTCGCTCAGAACTGGGACCAGGTTCCCCCCCCTTCTTCTGTGCTGTTAAACTTTATCCTTTCTGACACTCTTCTCTGAAATAGAAAGGCACGTGCCTTGCTCTATTTTTCACACATTGTCAATGAGACTGGAGCATATAAACTCTTTTAAAAAAAGTGGCAGAGGACAGGAAGAAGACAAAGAAGAAAAAAGGAGGAGGAAGAGGAGGAGGAGGAAGAGAGAGGGGTTCCTGCATTTTCTGTTTTCTTGCCCTGAAAGGTTCCCCTAGCACAAATCAGACCCTGGTAGACTTAGGTAGTGAAGCTGGAGACACCCTGCAGAAGACAGCCCACTTTGGGTCTGATTTGAGGACCTACAAGCTGTTCCCTGCTCACTCACCAAACCTCAGGGACAGTGACTTCTCAAGGACCATTCCATCCTGCCCTCCACATTCTTCACAGCAGTCCCAAGCCCTTACCCTTCATCATTCATGGAATCGGGCCTAGTCAGGGCTGGAGGTTCCCTCAAAGGTCATGATATCATCCATTTAACACCTAACCTCCTGCTTGAATCACCTGTACAACATCTTGACAAGAGACACTCATATTTCAGGATTCGAGAACTCTGCCACATGAAGAAGGCCTCTGCACCTTTGAGCATTGCTCAGTGCTCTCCTTCAGTGAATCCAAATCACCTCCCTTTCCTTGCCACCCAGTGGTCCAGGATCTGGTCTCCAGGGACCCACGGAGTTATTCTGTGCCCTCTGGCCCAGGACAGCTGTGAAGACACCTGAGGCTTTTGACTGCATTATCCCTGGCTCTTCTGTTCCCCATATTAACATCCCTTGGTCCTGTCTGGTGTATCCACTTACCCATTGACTGATTCATTCAACACACCTTCATAGGATATCTACTGTATCAAGCTCAACCCAGACATTCTATGGAGCATGACCAGACACAGGCTATATAGTCTCTTGTGAGAGACCGCTAATCTCTAATGCTACTACCGGTCCTCTTGTTGTTGCAATGTGGATATAGTAGGAGTTAATAATATGCAGTCAGGAATACCTATTATTATCATGCCTGCCTCCTTAGGCTATCCCTAGGACCTCTACTCTGATTTGTTCTAATGCCACTCAGAGCCACATGAACCTACTGAGAAACAGAGAGCGACCATTTATGATGTGTCATGTTCAAGGACAAGGACTTTATATGATCATCTCACTGAATTATAAAACTACTCTATATGTTCTCTTGGTCCCATTTTATGGATAAGGAAAGTGAGACTCAGTTTTCCTTATTTGGCAAGGTCTTTCGACTTGTAATAACATAAGATTAGAACCTAGCTCTGACTCCAACGTTAAGTGCTTAACCAATGCCTTATGTTTTCTATGAATAAATATAAGCAAAAATTCTTTTAAAATCAGTTGACTATTATTTCTTCATATAGTCATTTTTTAAAGCTTCCTTATATTGATTATACACTCTGTTGGGTATAACAATACAGGAAGTATCACGTTTCCCTGAAGTTTTAAGGAGTTCAGAGTCTTGATTATTTCACTTGCTTTTCTCAGAACTCTCTAAAGGAAGAAAAACAGAAACTATGATTCTGTTCACACAAATGGAGAGAGTGAGGCACTGAGAGGGCAAAGAGTACTTGTTTGTTCACCAACTCTGTATCTAGAACCTTCTGTATAGTACCCAGAACATAAGCACTCAGTATACATTTGTTGAATGTATGAACATATATGTGAGTGAGTGAATGAATGAATGAATGAATGAATGAAATATGCCCAAGGCTTGTGAGGAAACCCAATCTGAGTAGATTCTGAAGTTTCAAACCATCTTTAGAGTACCGAAACAAGAGCTCTGACTTGGAGGCAGAAGTGGCATCTTTGTGACACTGGGTAAAAGCCTCTTCTACTTTTTGGACCTCAATTTCTCCATCTGGATGACGGGGTGTTGCACCTGTAGTCACTAGGTTTGGTTGTGTAAAATACTAAAAGTAATAATGAGGAGTCACGAAAGCATAACTTAGCTGCATGACCTGTGGCAAGTTGCACACCTCTCTGGTCCACTTCCTCATTGGGGAAAAGAGAAGACTGTGGTGAACTCATTTCTAGAGAGTCTGTTAAAAATACAGGGATAAGATTTCTAAGTTGGGAGTGATTAAGCCACGAACTTTTGCCCTGCTTTGCCACTAACATACTATTGATCTTGGGGAAATGCCTTTTCATCCAGGGTCACATCATGACTTTCCTGGCCCCGGGTACTTTTCCCTTCTTCCATAAACACATAGAATTATATTTCACAATTACATTGGCATGAAGATGTATACAACCAAGAGGCTGGATTCATCATTACCTAATTCATATTAGTATACTGACTATTTTTTTCTGATTTTCAAGAAACTGAGTCATTGGCCCCTAAAAGTACCTTGCTTTTCAGGTACCATGCTGGCAGCGCCTAGTAGATGAGGCAGCCTTGGGTCCACATCTGGACCTTAGATCCTCATCTACAAAATAGCACCAGGAGGGTCGCTGAGTACCTACAGCCAAACCTAAGGAGCTGAGAGGGATGGAGAAGGTTCCCACGTGGGCGAGCCAAGTGATGTACGTTTCATAACCGATGCAGACCCACAGCAACTTATGTAAAAATGCACCCCAGACAGTGTGGGCTGAGCTCTGAAAACAAAGGCTCCTCTCTCGGGTGAGCCTGCCATCACCTCATCCTGGCCCACACAGCCAGGGGTGAGCCTTTCAGGGAGAGCGATGGCAAAATGAGATAAGGAAGGGATGCGGCCAGACAGGCAGATTCCCACTCTGCTCCGCTTGGCCGGGGCCATCCGGAATTAGCACTTGCTGCGTCCCAGGCACTGTGGTAAACTGCGCGGGGTAGCTCAGGCAGCCCACACAACAGTCCAAGCAGGGAGGTGGAATCATTCTTCCCACTTAACAGATGAACAAACAGAGGCTCCGAGAAGCACAGACAACTTGCCCAAGCCTGAGTGACTCACTGGCAAGTAACACAGGTGGGATTCCAACCCAGGTAATCAGGTGTGAGAGTTCATGTTCGCAACTTCTCAATTAGGCTTCCCAGTTAAGGGAAAATGGACTGTGTGAGGACAAGGGGCAGTTCTTAATTTTCCATAAATAAAGTATAATAGAGTAAGTTTTAGTAGAAGTACGAGCAAACAGAGCTCAATGGAAGGAACACTTGATTTGGGTGAGACGAGAAGGCTCAGCGAAAGTTTCCTGGATGAGTGGCACAAGAACAGCATTGCAGGAGGAACAAGACTCGGTAGGAGAGGCTGGGCGAAGACCTTCCAGGAGAATGCGGAACATGAGCAAAGGCTGGGAGCTGTGCTATCACCGGAAGGGGGCTCTGGAGATGGGGAAAGACCTCTGCTCTTGATGGAACTGAGGGCACAGAGTAGCAGAGGGAAATGAATTCGCCTGAGGCTACAGTGCCAAGGGCTGTGAAGGGCATGCCAAGAGAGCTGAAGTTCATTCCACAGACAACAGGGAATCCTTGGTGGTTTTGAGAAAGAGTCCATCGGCGGGGCTGGGGGGGCGGTCATTAGCTTGGGATCATGGTGTTCTTATCAACAGGGTCACATTGCTGAAAGAGCCAGGACTCATGTCTCAGGACTCCCTGCCCAGTGCTCATGGGGCAATCTGGAGTCATTCAGACTTAAGGCCTATAATGGAAAGCATGAAGTGCAAGCAAACTTTTGAAGAGAGAGGGCTGACAGACTTTTCAGATATTAATTTTCTACTGTTTTAATATCCACCAGAAAATCGTGCATCATGATTCAACTTTAAGGCTCTAGAGGGATAAACGGTAGTTAGATCTCCCTGGGACTTCAGAATTTTAATTTCCACTAGGTGCAAGATGATCTAGTTCAGCCTTCAGCTTGGTCTCTGGTTGATGTTGATCAAATATCGTCTACCTTCTGGGGCTTGGTTTCCCCACCTTCTCAGCTGTGAGAGGGCACAGAGTTATCTAGAAACTTCTCTTCTGCTCATATAGCCTATCACGTAAGTTCTCAGGATAAAGGTAGTCCATTTCCTTGACTTCCTACTCAGAGTGCTTAGCCTGGGACCTGACACATGGTTGACCCAATAGACATCACTGAATCATGAAACGAACTGAGCTTTTAACTCGAGACTGCTGTGCAATCTTTAGGGGATTTTAAATGGAAAGTTTGGAGGTGGTGATCATTTTTTAAACAAAAAAGCATAAAAACAAAGCAGATCAGTAACCCAGACAGGCTAGCATTTCCTCTCTGGCTTAAAAGATGCCGAGGCACTGAAAGACTCTGGAACAGAGAAGACTGATGGGGAGGAGGCCAAGGACACTGAAAGGTCAAGGGGAAAACCAAATGTGAAAAAGCATGGAGGTGGGGATATGTGTTCTAGGAACACATTCTCTTTAATAAAAAAAAAAAAATCCATGTAAGTCAGTGGTTCTCAACCAGCAGAGATCTTACCCTGCAGAGGACATTTGGTACTAGTTATGCAGACATTTCTGATCATCACAACTGGGGGTGGAGGTCGCTACTACATCTAGTGAGTCAAGCTAAGCGTCCTACAATACTCTACACCCTGCAACAAAGAATTACCCGTTCCAAAACGTCAACAGTGCTGAGGTTGAGAAACTGAGATAGAAGGAACTAGGAAACATTACGGTAAGCAACAAGGTTTGGGGGGGAGCCAAATTTGGGGCTAAGAAATTCAGACCTGATCTGGAGATGTTTGTGGGGGAGTGGCTAGAACATGGACTCTAAGGACGAATTCTACAATTTTTACTTGCTATGTGACCTTGGGCATGTCACTTAGCCTTCTCGTACCTCAGTTCCCTCATCTGGAAACCTAGCACTGGAACAGTATCTATGTCAGAGGGTCACTGCGAAGACTAAAGACTTAATACACACAAAGTATTCAAAATAGTACCTGGCACGTATTACATGCTCACTGTGTTGGCTACTCTCTTGACTGTGTATAGGTAATAGGGAGCTATAGAAGACTCAAGTTCAAGGGAGAGGCAAAAGAGTGACTTCAGCCACTGCTAATCCTGATCTTCACTGAAAAATGACCGAGAGCGGCATGATCATGTGACTATTACATCTACCCCATTAATCATTCTTCTTCAGTCAGCTTATGCTTCGGATGACACTACAGGCTAGATGTGTCTGAGTCTGTCTCACTGCTTGCAAGCATTCCCTGTCTGGGCTCTGTTTTCCCAATATCCACGAGGCCTGGGCCAGCATCCGACTGCCTTTCCAGTCCAGGCTCCTCATGATTTTAATGAATAAGTGGAAGGAGACAGAGGAAGCCAGACACGAAGACAGTTGGAAAGACGGAAAGGCAGAAAGCCTTCCCTGAAAGCCGCTGCCAGTGATACACGCTGTTCCCAGGGATGCCAAGGACGGAGTTGGGGACATATTTTAGAGGTTTGTTTGAGCTACTGATACTGTGCTCTTGGAGCCCTTGTTTGTAAACAGATATTTCTGCTGACACTGGGCTTTGGAAGGGCGGACAGAGTGGGGCGGGGGGTGGTGTTGGAGAAAAAGGCAGGTTGTGTCCGAGAGCCTTAGACCATGTGTTTGTTGTTGAGAATACAAAGACCTCACTGTATTAAATGAAAATGCTTGTTTTACAAGGCGAGTGGGAATATGATAGGTACATGTCGAAAATGCTTTGGAAACTGAAACAACCCCATGCCACGAGGGCTTCCTGCTCCATCATGCATCCAGGGGCACACACGGAGCACGAAGGCTCAGAGCCACCATCCAAGGGCTTTGGGGGTTGTGGGCAAAGACGGTCCCAGGAGCTAAGTGACTGGCAGCTCCCTTCTCTGTTCCCTTTATGAAGCCTGCCCTTTCTCAAAGATCCCTGCCACTAGTTCACGTTCTCCATTGGTTTTCCACCACCTGCTGACCTATGGGTGGAAGTTGTTATTGATCTAAAATATTAGTGTTGATAAAGGAGCCTCCAGTAGTCTAGACGCAGATTCAGAGCACTGCTGGGAATACTTATAATTATATAACTATGCAAGCAGAGCAGCTGAATTTTTTCAAAGTAGTTTTCAACTCCTAAAGTGGGGCTTTCAAATTGTAGTCTAGTAGAAGCAAAGATTCAGTGGAGGTGTCTCAGGGGATTTTTGGGTTTTTTTTTTTTTCAAGGACTCAGAGGGCCTAAGAAGAAGAATTGGAGTCTTCTAACACTTGCCCCAGCCCTAGCACACAGCCTGGTAAATGGAAGATTACACGGATGGAAGGGTAGATGGATGAGGGTATGGACCGATGGAATGTTAGAAAGATGAAAGGATGGATGCATGCACGGATGGAAAGAAGGGAGGTGGGTGGATGGGTGGATGGTTGGATGGTTGGATGGATGCATGGATGGGAAGGAAAGCAGGAGGGAGGGAGGGAGGTGGTTGGGTGGGTTGATAGATTCATGGATGGATGCACGGATGGAAGGGTGGATGGATATCTGGATTCATAGATTCATGGGTAAAGTCCACAGTGAATAATTATGGTCAGGACCCCCTCAGGCTACATTTGAAGTGTACTTGCCTATTTTAAAACTCGGAGAAACTCAGGCCAGAGTTTGAATAAACAAAGTTGTAGATTATATTTCTAAGGAATAAACTAACTTCTTCTCAGAGGGAAAAAAGCCCTAAATTCTATTTACTCCAACAAGGGTACAGATGAAGGAAAGTGCAATTCCTCAGTCTGATATGACAACTCAACGTCAACATTCTCATTTTCACAGATATCCTAGAGTGTTCAGGTTTTAGGGCTGGGTACAGATTTCAGGAAATAACCTCATGAGCCCCCTGCTATTAGGCATTTAAGTCATCATTTGGGTGCCATAGCCCCTTTATGAAACTGATGACAACCTCTCCCCAGAAAAATGTGCACACCTTCAAATTTTTACAGAAGATTTCTCAGGGTTCACAAATCTGTCCAAGTCCTCCCAGAGAGTACAACGAAACCCTGCTTCTCTACTGATCTAAAAAATCAGTGCTATTCAGATATCTTAAGTGGTAATGGCATGAGCAAGAAAATGCATGGTAATGATATTAACCAAAATACTAAGTCATTACTAAAATAATATCAATAATCAATGTACACCTTGATCATGGTATAACTGAGATTCTACTCGTGGCCTCATGGCATTTTTCTCCACTTCACCAAATCCCATAACTTCCTAGTTCATCTGGATTAAAATCCAGATTCCATGACCTGCACTGCCTTGAGCCGCGGACACCTGTCTCCCGGTGGCTTGCACACCTGCTCCCTCAGCATCTTCGACTCTCCCTGCCTCATGGTCTGCATGCTAGCTGTGCTCTCCCCCTCTCTCTGGAACTCTCTTAATTTATCTTTTCATATGGCTTATTCCTCCTCATCTGTCATTCAAACCTCAGCCTGACCACCTAAACCAAAGTCCCTCTACTCCAGTCTTCTCTAATGACCCACTTTTATCACTCATCATTGTTAACACACAAGACCTGAACAACTGTTGACTCGTTTACTGTCTTTCTCTTCACAGAAGAATGTAAACTCTATGAGGGCATGGACCTGCATGCTCACTACTGCATCTCTAACAGTGTCAGGCACATATTATCTATTTGTTGGCCATGTAGCAATACACAGAGGTTTTCTGGAAGCTTTGGTGCTATCAGTCCCAAAGCTGTGGGACCCTGGGGAAATCTCTCCCCCTCTTTGGGCTTCAGACTTCTGAAGGACAGTTTGGGTCTTGTCCAATGGCAGGATTCAGTGATCTGAAACCTGTGTGACCAAATTCAAAAGGGCTGAGCCCAAACACCAGCCCAGTATGACAGAACAGAAGGAATGGTCAGGAGAATTGGGCCCTACTGCTCCTCTGCTCTACTTAGGGATGGAACTTGGGATCATTTTCTTGCCTCGTCTGGACATCTGATTCTTCATCTCCAACCTGAGCAAATTGGCCCAGATGTGTTGTAAATTTACATCATTTTTTCATCCAGAAATCCCCCCAGAAATATTTGTTGAACTGCTGCCATGTGCCAGGCCCTGGGAAGGTGCCCTGAGCACAGCAGACCTGATTCCTGCCATCATCCTGCTCTCCTATCTTCTGGGCCGTCTCCAAGGCACAGGTGAGGGTGGCAGGAGGAGCACAGGTGCATCCCCCACAATTACACCTGGTTCTTTGCAGCTCTCTCCAGGGATGGGGCTGGAGAAGCTGATAGAAAACCATGGGGGAACGTGCTTAAAGCTAACAGAATGGTACGCTGGCTCAGCAGACAGACAGGGAGGTAGAGCACTAGGAAAGAGTGGTAAGAACACACACAGGTAACTGGTCAGCTCAGAGAGATGAGGAAATATCTAATGGCTAGTGCCGTTCATAATATGTTTGCCTTCACTGCTTGGCCCTTACTGGGGCCCATGCTGCCATTTCTCAAAGTGCCTTTCCTTCACAGCACCCATTTCCAGTCACCCCGTCTTCTCTCTTATTGGGAGCCATCTCCAATTCACTGAACACAGTTTTCTGAGCAGAGAGGGGCAGGGCTGGTACTGTCCTAAAGCAAGGAATAAACAGAGATGAAGACAGAAATGGTCTCTGCCCCTAAGGAGCTTGGAGACAGGTGGGGAGAGACAGACATATACGAAGGCAAACACAACAGCATGATAAATGCAATGAAGGGAGGATATAAGGGGCTGCTGGACTTGATTTGGATGGTGATGGATGGAATTGTCTAATCATTTCCTAATCTCATGCTCCTCAAAGCTACTCTGGGCCAATGTCCTCAGATGAGACAAGAATCAAAAAGTGTTTATTGTTCTAATTTGATTTATGGCTCCACATCTAAAACGGCATGCGTGATAGACCCACATCAAGGCAAAGCATGCACGCCACATACATACACATGCCATCTACTCCAAGAGGAAGTCCCTGCCCCTTCCAGGTGGAAGGGGCCTCTGTGCCTCTGAAAGCTCAGAATGCTTTCTAGCCCTGTAATAAACATGGGTGTTCAAGAACACAGGGTTTCTGCCTCTCTGCTTCCCCAGGACTCTACTAATTGCTTCGTTATAGCAGTTACCATGATGTTTTGTATCTGTTTACCAGTCTGCTTCCGCTGCTAGGACTGGGAGCTCCTCAAGGGATGGAACTGTGCCCTGTACTTCTTTCTAGTCTCCACCTCCTGGCTCAATGTATAATACACAGCGACTAAAGGGTGCTTGATAACCATCCATTAATGGATGGATGGATGGGTGGGTGGATGGGTGGGTGGATAGACAGATGGATAGGTGAGTAGTTGGGGTGGGTGGATGGGTGGGACAGAGGAAGGAAGATACGTAGGTTGGTTGGTTTACTTCTAATAAATTGCCATCTCCTACTGAACCTCACAGAATGCCAAGGACAGAGCCTGGCACACAAGACGTGTTTAAGTTACCAAACATCTGTATGATGTTTTCTAATAAGTCACTAATGTGAACCCACAGATGTAACTGTCATCCCCATCCCTACCCCCCACTGTTCCTCCAAAGGAAAATAAAGTAATCCGATGGAATGAGCACTGATTTGAAAGTCAAGAGATCTGAGTTCTCGTTATGATTTTGCTGCCAACTTGCTGCTTCACATTAATCAAATCAGCTTAATTTAACAAGTTAACCTGCCTGGACCTCAGTTTCTCCATTCATACGCTGAGCATATTTGATACAGCGGGGTGTAAACGTCACTGGGAAAGGGATGAACCAGATGTGGTATTTGTTTGTTTTTGCGGATCAGATCTCATCAGCCCAGAGGGGCTGCTGTATGAAGGAGTCACCTTGAGGGCTTACTACAGACACTATGGAGGCTTAATCGGCTCCAGTGAGAACACACCACGATATCAGCCTTGCCACTCCAGGGTCATTCTCCCACTCGGAACCCCATGGTTCATGCAGCACGATCACCTACATACACACCAGATTCAGCTCAGAGAGCATCAGGCCGCTTCTCAGAGGGTGACGGTGGGTCTCTGTGCTGGGGGAACGGACCTAAGCTATGATTCCCAAACAAGGAGTTCAGAAAAGTTTCTGGCAGAGAGCAGCCTTCAAATAAGTGACTATTTCCCCGCAGACTACTTATAGGTGAGACCTGCTCTCGTGGACGTCAATGGTTATTTGTTCCAAAGTCACCTGCAAATAAAATTTATTTTGCATACCAAAGGGATTTCTTAGCCACTGTCTTTGAAATCTTGTAACGTTCATTCAGATTCTTTTTCCATCTCTCCCACCCTCCATCTCTTCCCTTTTCATTCTACAACCAATCTCGAAAGGTTTGCATTAGTCACCGGGAGTACCATCTTCTGTCCCTTCCTTCCTTCAACCATCCATGTATCCGTGCATGTATTTATCCTCTCATGGAACATTTACTGGACAACGACTGTGTTCCAAGCCGTGCTCTAAGCCTGTGAATAAAGATAAAATTAAACTGGCCTGAGTTTGAACCCCAGTCCCACCACCCTTTAGCTGTGGGGCCTTCAGCAAGTCATGTAACTTTCTAAACCGAACTCAGAGGGTTCAAAGTGTAGCACTCAGCACAGTGCCAGCACATAGTAAGTGCTCATTATAAGCCTGCTGCTTTTATTACTGTTATTACTGCTGAAAATGCGTACTTTCTCCCAAGGGTACATAAACAGCAGAGAGAGGATTCCAGATCCTGAGGTCACCACAAGGTCTCACAAGATCAAGGAAAGCAGATGGAAAGGCCCCCCTATCAGGAAGGAGGGAAATGGGTGAAAACCCAGGCAACAGATATGACTTCCAGGACACTCAAGGCGCAGTAAGAACCTGATAAGGGGGAGAGGCGGAAATCTGAGAGGAGAGCAAAGCTGGGGATTATGTGTTGCAGCGCACCCACAAAACAAATCCTTTGCAAACAGGCGAGGGGCTGAGAGGGGAAGACCAAGGCTAAAATTAGAGAGGACCAGACGTGAGTTGAGGAGGCATTTAAAGGCACTGCCCCTCCCCCCCTGTTTTGGAAGGCCAGATTTCTTTTCCCTTCTGACTTCTTCGGTCAAGGGGAAATGGAGTTAACCACTGTGTAATGTTTTTGATTGTGACGCATGGGTTAGGTCATGTGCTTTAGTTACGTAATGCAACATGGCTGAGGTTCCTGAGCTCTTTCTCTCAGAATCATTAGACATGTAGCTGGTTTTCCTATCCAGTCATGCATTCATTAAGCAGAAATGTACACGGTACCTTTATAAGCCAGAGGCCGTGCAAGGCGTGGAGAAGTTGAGGTGACCCCAAATATGTACAAAATTAAATGTGATAAAGAATTCCAGGTGTTTTGGTACATGTGTGCAGACAGTATCATGGAGACGGATTAGAGAGGTGGGGAACAGTTAGGGAGGGTTTCCCAGAAGAAGGGAGTCTTGAGCAGAATCCAGTAGAAGCTGACATATTCTGCAAAATGGCACAGGGGAATATAGGAAACACAACTACTAAAAAAATAGTGTGGAAAAAAAAAAGCGCCCAGGGTAATCTGGGGCGAATTGCAGATAAGGCCAGTGCTATTGAAGGGCCTCTAGCTAGAGATGCGCATTTTGGAAAACACTGACTGTTGGACATTGGGGGAGAGACTGAAGGGGTGTAGTGCAGGAATTGAGGCTCAGAGAGGCGGGCTTACAATACTCAGGAAACAGTCAAGGCAAGAGGTGCAGAGGGCCTAAGCCAAGAAGAGGGCAGATTGGCTATAAAAATGCTAACGAGGGCAGGATAGACAGAAATGGATGACCAAGTATGGTGGGGGATCTATGGAGAGTGGGTGACACCAGACGAGAACACAAGGGATTTTGGAGAAACGATGACTCCGCTTTGGACATGCTGAGTCTGAAGTGCATGTCAACATGTCCAATGGATCCATGAGTCTGGAGTCCAGCAAAGCCTGCAGATGAATGATGCTCCCCAGCAGAGAGATGGTGACCACTCAATGGGAAAGGATGCAGTCAGGGGACAAGCCGACAGAGGCCTGGCCTAAGCCTCAGAGGACAGAGGACCTTACCCACCTTGCTCCCTGACTTGGACCAGTCCTTCCCCGACCAACCCTCAGCTTCTCATCTATGAGAAGAATGGCTTCGACACATCCTTCTAACTCACATACCTGGGTTCTTGGGGCTTACTACATGAATTGTTAGTTCACAAAATAGTACAGTCCGGATTCATTTCTTAGGTTTTCTGCTCAGGTACTTTGCATCTCTTAGAACAAGGTCCCTGATTGGTCTATTACCATATCTTTTTCTATTTTTTTCATCAGCCTTTGTAGCTGAAAGATCTACAATGTCATTGCAGGAAATAATGCCTTCTTATGAACACATTTGGTCATATTCTGCCCAGCCACATTTCATGTTTATAGAGCAACAGGAATTAAGAAAAGACGGAATGGGACAGATACAGGAGTAACTTCTTAACTACCAAGGGGACAGGTCCAGGTTGGACCATGAGCTTCTTGAAGGCCTAGGGTGGACGTGCTCCCCATAATTATATCCATGGATGCCAAGCTGTGACCTCCCACCTTCTAGACTCTCTGTCTCTGTTTCCTCCAAATGAACTGGAACCTGGGAACTTTTCTGGTTCTCTAAAACTGAAAAAGGGTCACCTCTCCTGCTCTTCCAGATTCCACGAACTCTGGGTCTGTGGCAAATAATATTGGGGGGAAAAAAGTTCCTTTTCTTGTTTTAAGAAAAATCTAAGTGGCCTAAAAAATGTGTTAAGTGTGAGGAATAGAAAGAGAGAGAGGAAGGAGGGGGACAAGAAGGAAGAAGAGGTACATCATCGGTGACAGTGCTGGGGACTCGCAGAAGGAAAATAGGCTAACAGATGGCCACGGACAATAGAGTTCTAGTATTTTACTTAATGGAATAATCTGGTTAACATGATAAACAAGACTAACAGGTGAGTGCCCTACCATGATGCCCTGGAATTTGCCTGAAATGGCTTTTGTAGAGCGAGAAATTATGAAAAGTGAGTAATTTAACCATAAGCCAAGTAAATGACCACTGGAAAGGTGACTCAGTGAGTTTTTTGGGTATTTGTGGCAGTAATTATTAGCAACATGACTGAGATGGCTTCCAGCTATTGGGAAGTACCAATATTACCTAAATAATGTCTTCAGTCAGTCTTTGACTAAAATGCTACCCATTAGTAATTTGCTTTTTGATATAAAGCTTTCCAGGGAGACATTAAAGTATATATATGTCCATGGAAGAGCAACATTCTAAGTTGTTGTCAGTCAATGAAACCTTACCAGGTCATTTTTCAAGACTGAGTGTTGCCAGGGGCGAGGAAGCAGAAAGTGTGTGGGCACCCGGCCCTCGAGGGGGACAGGCACCACCTAGTGGAGGAAAATGCACCAAAACCTGGAAGAAAACCAGAACTATTGCCAAATTTACAATTTTGTCTTAGGCCAGCCCTGATTAGGATTATAGAATCCTAGATCTCTGCTAGGAGGGTCTCTAGGGCAAAGATAAAGTCATCCCTACTCCAACTGTACAGGTGAGGAAAATTGGCCCCCAAGAGGAAAAGTGACTTGTCCAAAGTCACACAGTGAGCTAATGACTGGATGGGTCTAGAACTGACATCTCCTAGCTCCTAGTCCACTGCTCTTCCTTCTCCAATACACCATGGTCTTCTCTAGACAGCCTTGGATCTACTCTTAAGACTCTTCCCCAATGCCTCTTCTCATTACTGTCTCCCCTGACCACCCATCCAAATCTCACTCCTCCTACGACCCTACCCTACAATGTGCCCCAGACTTCCTTCTCTATTTTTCTTCATGAGCACATAAATATGTATTAGTCACTCACTCACTTATACTCTACGTCCACCTCCTTACCCATCCCTGAACATAAACTTGAGAGCAGAGATATCTTCCTCCTATGCTCAGTGCTCTGGGATTCAGGGCCCCACACGGTACCTGGCACATAACAAGAACTCAGTAACGACTCGTTGATGCCCAGGCAGGGGATGCACACATTTTTCCTGTGCCCTTTATTTTGATCTGTACTGCTTAGATTCTCTACCATGAGGACACATTGCTTGCATAATACGAAACAATACAGTGTTTAGAGTTTGGCCTTTCACTTTACTTTTTGTTTGATGTTAAGACAAGAGTAATGTATCTTCCCCGCGTGGTAAGGAAGGGAAAGTCAATCCCTGGCTCTGCCAAAGGAGATAAGCCTGTCCAACTCACAGAGTTATTGAGAGAATTAGAACTACCGCACAGCAAGGTGGCAAGGGTCGGTCACACATAACACCAACATGAGTTAACGTTTACTGTGCTTACCCATGGTCTCGATTCCATTACTAAGCATTTTCCACATGGAGGCTCAGTTAATCTTCAAAACAACCCCATGAAGTAGGAGCCAGTGTTATCCGCATTTTACAGATGGGAAAAGTGAAGCTTGGAGATATTAAGTAACTTGCCCAAGGTCATGCAGCTAGCAGGTGGGAGAGTCAGGAAATCAAACTCAGACCATCTGACTCTGGTGTCCTATGATCAACCACTACAAAATACTTCCTCGGTAAACTTGGGCTCCTTTCCCCCATTTCCTGACAGTGTCAACTTCTCTTGAGATTTGGCAGAGGCAGGTCATTCCCCCAGAGCTTGAGGAGTTTCTAGAAGGTTCCCAGGGCAACTGGAGATGGAGAGAAATGAGGAGCCAGAAAAATGAGAAATAGGTGTGTGTGGAAATGTGTGTGTGTGTGTGTGTGTGTGTGTGTGTACTGTCACATGTTTTGGACTGTCACAATGACTAACAGATCCTGTGGGATTCTTCTGCATGGTATCAAAGATGCTAAATGCTTCACAGTGTGTGTGATAATTCTATCCAGCTAGGAAAGTCCTCATTCAAAAGCTTCATACTGCCCAGCAGGGTTCCACTGGCCCCTCCTACACACACCTGGGAAACCTCCCCTCAAGCTCTCCCAGGAGGAGCAGTCACCTGGGTTTGCCAGAGTGCAGAGAGGAGGGCAGAGGGAGCTCCTAGTGTCCGAAGCCTGGACTGCACCCCGACTTTCCCTCGACTGCTGTGTGACCTTGGGGGTCACACAGCTCCCCAAGCTGGCACCTCAGTATTGGGACACCTATCAGCTCACAGAACATGCAGGGATCTAAGAGTTTCAGCTCCTCCTATCGTGCTCAAACTCTTAATTTATCTTTAACTTTTTTATTATGGAAATCCTTAACCACGCATGGAGGGACGGATGAAAAATGTAGTGAAGCCCATCGCTTCTATCACCTGTTTTCAACAATTGGTATCAGTCTGCTGATCTCCTTTCCCCTAGCACACCCACCATACCTTTTTTTGTTGTGTCCTTCTGGAGCATTTTAAACAAATAGAACAGACATCATGTAGTTTAACCCATAAATACTTCGGTATGCATTTCCAACAGATTAGGGGCCTTAAGTATACATAATAACGTTACCATTACCACACATGAAGCGGATTAACAATAATTCCTCCATGTCGTTCCCTGTCCATTCAGACTCTGTTCCATTCCTTCAAATGGAATCTTATAGAAGTGCACGGTTTACACAGAATAAGGTGAAGGGAAAGGGGGGGGGACAGAAACCTGCCCTTTAGCATCTCCCCAGGGGATCCCTAAGATTGTGTGGCACAGTCTGAAAGCCCCTATTCTATCCCGGCCCCACTTTTTGCACCCTGAGAACACAGAGGCCCAATAAGCAGTTGTCAAGGTCAGGCAGCAAGTAAGCAGTAGGATTCCGTGGGCCTGTGAAGTCCCAACATCAAAGGGCTCCAGTGAGGTCACAGGTGTGAAAAGATTGGCTACCTTGATCACTATTTATCATTTGCAATGTGAATAATGATAATGAAAGCGCTTTCCCAGGAATGACCTTGATCGGGCAAATTCCTCACATCTCTCACTTTCTGGCCCCTCCTCCTCCTCCTGCTGCTGACACGTGGACTGGGTTCTGATCTTGGCCAAGAGCTTCTGCCACCACTGTCTCACTGGGTTCCTGTGACAACCCATGACGGGGGTATGCTGAATGTAACCACACCTGAAATTCTGTTCCCTGAGGCCCCGGTGGTTGAGCTGGATGTCTCGGGTCCCACAGCCCAGAGGAGGCCAAGCCAGTACTTGAACTCAGAGCTCCTGACTCCCTGTTTCAGGTCTTCAAAGGAGCCAAGGGGCCAAGATCCACAGGTCAGTCCTCAGTTAAGTATTTCCAGTAAGTGCATCAAGGCATGAAGCAGAGCCTTTGAGCAGCAAGAAGAGAGAGATGGGGACACTGAAAGAAAGGAACGGGACCAGCTGAGGGGGGAAACAGGCATTTGCTGGATTCCTGAGCCCTTGACCTTAGGTCGACAAGGCACAAGCCGGCCATAGCTGGGGTCCTCATGCCCAGGGCACTTGGGGATCTCCCCCCCTCCTCATCTGAGACAGCTACAGGCAGGACTGGTTTCAGAGTGGTCTCCGATGATGGGGTTCTGAAATAACAGGAACATACCCCTTCCTATTGAACTAGCCCAGGGCAAAGTGGAGAATGCCTCAGAAATGAGCTTCCCTTCCTTCTTAGCAAGGCTCCCCTCCCCACCACTTGGAGAGATTCATTTAAAATCAAATGCATAAAACTCAGTGCTATCTCAGTACTACGTCCCTACAGGAGTGTTAGCACTTTAGAGGGGACCCCTGATGGAGAGAGTGTAGTTTCACACACAGGAATGGCTCGGAAAAATGGAATGTCAGGGCCATGGTACCCAGGGGGTTGGGGTAAGCAGGAGAATTGAGAATGAAGGTAGGGTCCCTTCTGGTGTTTGGCAACTCAGAACCGAGACAGGTAAAATTCTCTCAAGTCTTAGCCACTAACCAGCTCACTAAATGGGAAACACTAGTTCCCCTCTGGGCCTCAGTTTCCCCTCCTGCAGAGAAAGGAGACACTGAACTGGATCAGCGATTCTACCCACTGGTGGTCCTTCCAAGTTACCCGAGAAGGCTTTGAAATACACCAGCGCCCAGGCCGACCCCAGACCCCTGATATCAGCATCCCCAGGATATGGCCTGAGCGCTGGGATGTTTGAAAGGCTAATAATTCCAAGTGTTGCCAGGGTTGTGAACTGCTGGATGATATGGTCTCCCAAGCCCCTTTGAGAGGGCACAGTTTGTGAATATAGTTTAATTCTTACCCCTGTATAACCCTGGTCCTCAGTTTCCCTGTTGCACAATGAGCTGCTTGTCCCAGTCCATGCCTGGTTGACACTGCACGAGCCACATTCTCGAGCTCCACACCTCTGAGCCTCAAATTTGCTTTCCTCTATGCAGAAGAGCGAGGGTGATGCAGCTGGCCACCGTGAATGGCTGCTTGGGGAAAAGGGGAAGCTGAGGGCATCTGGGGAAGGAGCAAGAGGCATGTGACAGTAGATTTGTGACCTGGACCCCACTATAACCACTGTCTGCCTTTTGTTCCCGAGGGTGCATGCTCTCTTCAGTGCTGACTGGTTTTCTTATTCATTGGTCCAGTGGTTCTAGACTTCCTCTGGCTCTTACCACCAAGGGGTCATCCAAGTAGGTCAAAGAAGAGGAAACGAAAGTGCAAAGGAGGGACTGGGGGTGGGGGGTTGTCTAACTGTCCCCTGAGATACACTGTTCACTCTAGATAAACTCCCCCAGCAACTCAAGTGGGGACGCTCTAACAGCGCAAACAGGCCCGC
Organism: Ailuropoda melanoleuca; assembly: GCF_002007445.2. NCBI lineage: Eukaryota > Metazoa > Chordata > Mammalia > Carnivora > Ursidae > Ailuropoda > Ailuropoda melanoleuca. The sequence continues at coordinate 42,929,221 of NC_048224.1, read as the reverse complement.
CTTCCTGAAGGTCAAGTTAGCAAACTGGAAAAGGGAATGTGGTTACTTACTGGATCCCGTTACCCTTGACTGAGTCCCTAATAGGAGCTGACACTGTGCCAGGTACTTTCTGCATGTTTACTTCACTGCACTCTCCTGGGATCACTATGCCCATTTTACAGATGAGGAAACAGAACGATGCAGAGATGAGAAATGACTGGATTCAAATCACACGGCCAGGAACTGGCAACAGATATTCCAAGGCCAGTCTGCCTCATCTGGCATGAAAGGAAAAACAGACCTGCTAGGTCAAATCCAAGGTCCCACGTGAGATTTACACTCATTTTCTACCCTCTGAAATCTGCAGGTGCACGGCCAGCACCCAGAAATGCAGAAAGGAATGGGAATATTCTACAGCACAGCTAAAGAAGGGAATGTGAACTGTGTCTTCTCTCCCCAGAAAGATTGCTGAAGAGGAAACGGGCAATTAAAACTCAAGTTCACATCTGGGCTCTGCCGCCCTGTTGGCCTGTGGGACTGTGGACTGTCACCTCAACTGTCTGAGACTTCATCTTCTCCTTTGTAAAATAAAGGAGGTGATGCCCACCTCCCAGGGTGTTTGTGATGGTGACCTGTGCAGGTGCCTAGCCCAGTGCCCAGCCCCCTGGAGGCAGGCAGGAAAAGCTGCTTTCCTTCCTGCCTTCAAGTGTCCTCAGTCCATAAGGGTAAGACTGAGCTCTCTGGAAAATCATGTCCAATAACAAGAGTGAAGTTTACGGAGCACTTACGATACACCAAGTCCAGTGCTGAGCACTTTCTATGTGTCAGCTCACTTAAGGGGTAGGTACGTCTGCTATCCTCACTTTGTAGATGAAGCTGAAGCCCAGAGGAGTCAACTAGCTTGCCCGAGGTCACCCAGCCAGTTAGGGGCACAGATGGATTCTCACGCAGGTAACCTGACGGCAAAAACTGGCTTCTAACCCTTGCAATATTCTAGACCCTGGACTTGACTAGGACAGTTGGAGGTGAGCCCTGTTAACAGAGGGACTCCTTGAAACCCAGCCTTTCCCGGTAACAGCACTTCTGAAGTTGGGAAAGTGCAGGCACTCTTTTTGGGGAGTTAGGTGGGTAGTCGGAAGTGGGGGCTACAGAAGGGAGGAAATAAAAAGCTTCTTCTGACTAGCCAGCAAACTCAGCAGTCCAACATTTGGAACAAAAGAAAAAAAGCATGACAAGCAAAGGTGTTGGACGGGATTCAGGTAAATCCCTTTCTCCTTCAGAGCAGGAGTTCTGGATCACTAAGGGATGGGGTGGGAGGAGGGCAGCACTTGTGGGGTCCACATTTCACTTATCTAACACGTCAGGAGAAACTTTAACAAGATTAACTGCTGCTCCGGGGCCTCTGCTCGATGGAGAAAATTGAGTCTATTGTTTTCTTTTACTTCTCCTTTCTCTTTCTTTGGACTGGAGGGTTTTGGGGAGGGGGCCTTTGGGGATCAGGGGCAGGGGTCTGGCTCCTGCCTGCTACGGGACAAAAGCGAAGCAGTGTGGAAGAAAGCCCCCCACCCTGGACTTGAAAGGGAGCCGAAACTGCTGTGTGCTAAGGCAAGGTTGTGCCTGGGTGGTGGGTCCGGGAGGGGGAAGAGGTGATGCTGTTTACTAGACACGTTCGCTCAGCGGTGTGTGTGGAGGGAGGTAAGGCCTGGAAGGCCCCACAGCCAAGATTAAAACCGAGTTCCTGCCATCCAGGAGCTGTGTCATCCAGCAGCACCCCTCCCTCCAGTCTGTGTCTCCCTACCTGGCTACAGAGAGAACTGGCCGGGTTGGGGAGGGGGGTGGGTAACCCCTTTGGACCCCTTTTCACTGTAGCCTTAAAGGATTCTTCAATCCTCAAGACCCTCCATCACTGGTGGGCCCTCGGGAGAAGCTTGTACACAAGCGCTTTCTAACTTTGGCTTTGTTTTTGCCTGCCTAAGCCTTTCCCTTTTTATTTATTTATTTATATATATATATATATATTTTCTTCTTCTTCCCTTTTGGAAAAAGAAAAGGCATGTTTTCCGAGCTTCAGAAGCACGCTGCTCCTTCCCTCCTTCCCCCTGCCTCTCCCACCGCTCCTGTCTGAACTGGTGTCAGTGAAGTTTGAACCGGGGCAGAAATAGCATCCCGGGCGGATCTGGGAGCACAGCCCGCCTACCAGGAGCGGCAAGGCCTGCCTCTGCCAGACGACAGACCCGGTTAACAGCACCGTAAAATTAGACCTTTACGAAACCCAATTGAATCCTGCAGCAGAGTGATGTAAGCCAGCCTGGCCTGACAGCAAGGCAGCAACCCTCTGCCTGAAATAGCAGCGCGCTCCCTGCTGAGAGATGCCTGCTCTCTCAAGATAGGGGACCAGGGATTCCTAGGAAAGTGTCGACGCCCAGCCAGAGGGAGCCAGCGGAGGTCAGGCAGCACACCGGGCGCTGGAGGTCATGGCAGGCAGGACGTGGCTGGGCACACCGTCGTCCAGGCTGCCCACCTAGGCCCTGCCTCTCCCTGCCTGAACTTACACGAATGGACCAAGGAGCCGAAAAAGTGCTTCTGCAAAGAACCTCTCTGTTTGTTTGCTTTTCAATTCAAGGAGAAGCAGGTTCTTTTTAGTCCAACAGTCTGTACCGTGTGGAGGATACGCAGAATGAGTCTTTTCTGGCTCAGGGCCAGGTGTTTACACACCGCCAATTCTGGCTCAGACTCAACGAGGGGAGGGAAAAAAATCCACCAGAATCCTCCGGAGAAAAGCTCCTGGCTTTCTGGTACTACACGACAGCAGTGCCTTTTCTCTTTCTTTCTTTCTTTCTTTCTTTCTTTCTTTCTTTCCTTCTTTCTTTCTTTTTTTCTTTTTTTTTCATTTTCAGAGGAATGTTATTTCCACACATAAAATGTGCCAGGCATTTTATACAAGCAATAATAACGTAACGTCCCCCATCCAATTAAAGTATTTTACTGCACGATCTTTGTGTGAGAGAGTGAATGAGTGCTCAAGAGAACGCGTGTGAAGAGAGGCACCTTGTCTGAATTATAGACATTTATAAAGCAGACTCCTGTGGAATCCCAGGTGTTACATACACACACACATATATATATATACATATATATATATATATACATACATTTAAACATATTTACTACCTTTTCATTGATGATACCTATATAACCGTGGGCCCTCCCCTCTGGAGGAAAAGCATTCCAAATCACTAGCATGACAGGTAAAGCTTAGGAAAATCTCATCTACTCATATTTCTTTTTCATCATCTACAAGCAGCTTTTCCGACGTTCCGAAAGAGAAGTAAACATACCAGAGCCCTGAATGATCTATCATCATTACTATTATAAATAACACTTTTTATCTCTATTCTACAGTTTACCCCCCACTTCAGGTGCCTAGGACCTGGAGCTAAAAGTGAATGAGCTCAGTTTCCCTCTCCTTCCTGGGGGAGGGGGGGAACAGAGAGGGGGAAAAAAATAGCATGTGATGACGTCAGATGTGGGGAAAGTCACTCTGTTGCTCTTGGTTTGGGAACAGGAGACTGGGAGTTTTAGGGGCAGATTCCTGGTATAGCCGTATAGCCGCAGAGTTTGGGTCCCCCGAAATGGGCTTTACGGAAGGCGGAGAGCGTCAGCACGACGTCTGAGAAAGTCCACAGCAAGATAGAAAGAGGCAGAACTGCCAGAAGAACTCACAGCTTTCCCTTCGAAGAAAGTGTGTGTGTAAGGGGGTGGGATCGCGAACCGCCTCCACACGTTTCCTGGCTGCAGCGAAGGGGGAACCCCTACTCTCACTTTAAGACGTCCTAGGACATGGCAAGATTGTTTGTGCAGGAAGGGAATCTCCCAGTCTCAGTCCGAAAAGGCAAAACTTTCCTTCTCTCCTCCAGCGCCGCCCCCCTCCGCCCCCCAGTTGTATTAAAGGCACTGCCACAGATTCATTTAGAGGGGGAAAAATGGATGTTGGAGCATTTCTAAGGTTTGCAACCCTCGCAAAGTGTCCGGTTTCACTATGGGCTTTGCTGTGGAACAGGGAAGGGGAGGGTGAGGAGGGAGAACTCAAATTCATTACGGGCTCGTAAAAGTCCCAAATGAGGAAAGCGCCCCGTTTTGCAGCCCAGTCGGGGAAGACTGGCTGGGTGTGCGTCAGTAAGGTCTTGCCCCAGCCCCGAGTGACAGGCAGCGGGCTTTAAAAGCCAGGGCATGGGATGGCGGGTGTGTGTGCATGTGTGTGTGTGGCAGGGGAGAAAAGGGTGCATCCCACAGGCAGGCATCAAGCAGAAGGCAACTTTGGGGCACTTCGAGGACTTCTAAGTCCTTCTGATCACAACAACCCTGTTCTTTCAGGCTTTCCGGGTAAGGGGCCCAAAGGAAGGGGGGGGGAACTCACCTCCATTAAAAAGTCAAAGAAATCAATCCCCTGGCCTCTTTTCACATACATCCCTACTGGGTCATCCTCCCCTCCATCTCATAGAGAGATAGTCCCTCTGACCATCTTGAACACGATGTAGGGGCACAGGGCTCCCCAGGGACCAGCCCTCACTGAGTGCGGGTTTCGGGCCGCCAGGAGCGCTCCCTGAGTTCCTCCCCAGGGGCTAGGCAAAAAGCCTTCCGAGTGCGCCCATTCCGCAGATGGGGCAAAGTGAGGCTTGCAGCTCGCCCGGGCGCCTCGGTGCCTCCGGCCGGGCATCTCCCGCCCAGACACACCCGCAAGCCCCCAACCGGCCCGCCACCCGAGCCCCGGCACCCGCCTGGGCGCCCTCGCCTACCTGTGATCACTGCCGGAGACCTCTGGCCCCCCTCCGCTCGCAGCCACACTTGCAGCGTGAACGCGTCCCGGGGCAGCTCGAGGTCGGCCCGGAGGCGCAGCTGCTCGCCTCGCCCGCTGAAATAGAGCGCCCGGCTCGGCGGGCTCGGCTCCTCGGCGGCGCCCCTCGCCTCCCGCTGCTGCCGCCGCCGGGGGACGCGCACGGCTTCCCAGGCACCGCCCGGCGGCC
>NC_048224.1:42896818-42924109 GCF_002007445.2 Ailuropoda melanoleuca | reverse complement strand
CAGCCCAACTCCTCCTGGTTGGCAATTAATTTCTCTCCCCGCTCCTTTATCTGCCTTATTTTCCCCTCTAACAGCTGGTTGCCTTCCTCCTTGTTTTATTTCATTTTATTTTATATGATTTCTCGCTCTTCAAAAAAAAAAAAAAAAAAGCTCCTCTAAGACACTGATCCGCTGAATTCCCTCCCCCCCAAAAGATGCTCTAATTTATTTATTTTTTGCGTCCTTTATAACACAAGCCACAGCCCCCTTCTTCCCCCTTTTTTTTTCCCCCCCCAGTCCCCCCTCCCCTCCCTCCTTCTTCACAAAATGAAAGGAAAGAGGGGGGAAAAAGCCCTCAGAGATGAGTAAACAAGCGTATGCTAATCTGCTCCCGAGCGCTCCACCTTCCCAATTGAATGAGTCCCTGTTAAAACTGCGGGGATCATGACTAATCAATCAGTTTGAAGAGGCCGAGCTACCCAGCCTTCCTCCACTTCGCTGTTTGCCTCCTTCGCTCCCGCTTCTCCACCCCCTCCTTTTTTTTTTTTTTTTTTTTTTNTTTTTTTTTTTTTTTTTTTTTTAGAAGACAATCTTAAAGTAACAATTTAATGAAATTCTGTACACACCCCCTTACGGTCCTTCCAGCTCTCCTCATTCCTGTTCAAAACACACATTCCTGTTTTTGTTTTGTTTTGCTTGCTTTTTTCCCCCTCCTTCACCACCCACCCCCCCTTATTTATTTATTTTTTTTCCTCCTGGCGGGAGAAAAATCTCTCTCTTCTCTCAGGATCCCCTTTGCACTTTGCTGGTAAACCTCATCCTTCTCTATAGCACAGAAAGGGTCTTGAAACTTGATTCTCTGAATTTTTTGTAATGCTGTCTCCCTCCCTCTCTCTCCTCGGTCTCTCTCCCTCCCTCCCTCTCTCCTTTTCTCCCTCTCTCCACTCCCTTTCTCTCCCTCTTCCTCTTTCCTTCCTCCTTCCCCTCTCTCTTTTACCCTCCCTATCCTTTTCTCTGCTCAGAACTCCCTTAAAGTTATGCAATGGTGAACGTCCCCCTTCGTCCCTGAGCCCCCAGTGCTGCTGGCTTCAGCTAGTCCAAATGTTGTCTCCCAAATCCTCACGGAATCATCAGGAACCACCAGAGGAAAGGCATTTTCCAAGGCATTTGCCTTTCGGAAGCTTACACTCAGCACAACTAGGTCTCTAAATACTCCTGAATACTCTTAAAAATATTCTATTGGCTGCTAGAAATTACTGTAGTTTTCTATTAAAAATAAGAGAAAAATATTAATTTGCCTGCTTTTCTCAACCTAAGAAATTCAGGTCTCTGACACTGTTCAAGTCACAGGTATGGATCTGACCATTGGCTGCTTTGTGGATCTGTTTTGAACTGGGACATATATGTAATATATTTTTGTTCTTTTTTTCCCCCCTTTTTATGGAACTCAAAAGCTCCCCCTTATGGCAAAACAGTTCTTTTTTTTTTCCCTTCCAAGTGTTTAATAAGTCAAAATGAGTTAGCAGTGGTGAATTACAAATTATTAATTACCAGTATGCTCAAATAATGTAGTGATAAAAATATGCTGGGTGAGGTTTGCATGTGGATAGCATGCTAGGAGCCTGAGGTGAAATTTGCTTCATTAACCAGGGACTTTCCTTCCTATGCACTCCTGTCCTCAGGGCTGCTCCAGATCCTTCCGGAGAGCTGGGATCATTCCTGCACACTTCAGGGAGAGTGAACACCAGTGGAGAATATGTGTTGGTGAAAGTATGCAGATTTGTAGAACGAGCAAATGACTCAGACCTCCCCTCTATAAAAGCGGGAATGTGGTATGCAGGGATTATGGCACTACTTTGAAAACAGGAGATCCCAGATTCAGATCTTGGTTTGGGAAGTACTTGCCATATGGTCTAAGGCCAAGAATGTTTGAACTCAGTTTCTCCAGTTATGAAATGAAAATGGTATTATATTAAATGTGTTTCCAGGCTGAAAGGAAAAGATCTTTGGGGGTACAATGCCACAGATAATGGAATTTGCCCAAGCAAATCGTTCACTTTCTGCAATTCCAAGTCATCTATGAAAGTCATGAGGTTGGCATTCAATAAAAAAAGAAAAAGAAGAAAAGATCTATGTTGAACTCCATAAATTACATCCTGCAAAATCCCCTTCGTTCCCTAACAGAGGTCGGAACATGACTGCTAATTCACTTCAATTGTGGCAATTAGGCACTGGAAAACTGTATTTCTTCCAGGGGCTTCTAAGTCATCGTATACAAGAGTTTTGAATATTCCTAGACGTTTGGGACTTTGTCAACTTTCCCAAAAAGAGTCATGACACAAAAGTTACAGTTCTAAGTCCCCAGTCACTCCGACACATGTCCGTGCTCTGCCCTCCATGAGCCACTTTGCTTTCACGAGCCTTCCACCTCTTTACCTTTAAAATGGGAGTATCTCCCAAATTTGTTTTGAGAACAAAATATGCCCTGGGGTATAGTACTTTGTAAACGGAAAACATGCTATGTGAATACCATTTACTCTACCGCTGTTGCTGGGTGCACTTAGGTTCTTAAAGGCAAATCAAAATCCAGGAGGCCAAGCGTTCATTTCTCTCCTGTGGCAGACACGAAGACGAAGGGACAGATCCAAGTATCATAGCTCCTGAGCGCCTTGCTCTCAGTCCCTAAGTGCATTGGAGCAAGTGGCAAAGCCTTTCTCTGGTCGTTTCATTGAACACACATTTATTATTCTATCCCACCTGTCTCGGAAACCACTTCGACTTTTATCCATGCATGTATGTATGTGTTTGCTTTTAATTGAGTGAATAGGACTGAATGAATTGTAACCTTGGTTTATGACCCACCCTAACCACTTGTCGATGCATGCCATTCTTACTTATTTATATGAGATACATAACATATTACCTGTTGCTATCCCTCTTGTACTCCATCCCTTGGTCTTTCAAGGATCTGTCCCCTGTCCTTTCATCATTTATAGTCAAAGAGCAATCACTGGATGGTTAGGGGTCTCAGGTTCTAATTCTGACCCGTGTGGACCTTTGACCCGTTTGCTCTTATGTAAAATCAAAGAACAGGAGTTGAAGATACCTAAGCTTGCTTCCAAATCTGAAGTATAACAGAGCCCGTCATTATTGGAGTATGCCAGTAATTCCCATTGGATCATCCCATATTTAGTCAACTCCATCCCAACTCTCACCCAAGGAGTTCCTTGTTTTGGGGGGAGTTTTGTCCTAAAAACTACTTTTTAGAACAAAAATAATTCTGTTCCTCCACTCTGAGGATATACGCCTTCATTATTCCTTTTATTTGGTAATAATTAAAAGCAAGATATTTTGCCAGGGAGGGCATAAGTATCTATGGGAAGTTAGGAGAGTAACATCTAAGTAGCGTCCTAAAGTTTGGGAGGGGTTTGAATGAGTGAGAGTGGCACAAACACACATCAAAAAGTACTCATCAGGGACAACGGGTGGCTGCATTGGTTAAGCATCTGCCTTGGGCTCAGGTCATGATCCCAGGGTCCTGGTACTGAGTCCCACATGGGGCTCCTTGCTCAGCGGGGAGTCTGCTTCTCCCACTGCCTTCTCTGCCTGCCGCTCCCCCTGTTTGTGCTTTCACACTCTCTCTCTGACAAATAAATAAATAAATAAAATCTTTAAAGAAAAAAAAAAGTACCCATCATTGTGACCTGGGTTCCTATGAGCTGCAGCATGTCGCTGAATTTCTCTGAGTCTCAGGGCCTTATCACAGAGCTGTCTTAAGGACAATGAGCTGCATGACACATAGTAGGTGCTCAATAAATGAGCACCCTCTCTTCCTTTCCAGGGCTCTCAATTTTATGACTCTTTGTGTTGCCTCTCATCTCTGGCGAGAGTCCCACCGACTTCTTCCTCCAAGCCAGGATTACACTCATCTCAGAATTCCTAGGCAAGCATTGTCTGTGTGGTAGAATCTGGAACTCCCTGAGATAGGATCTTGCATTGTTCCTGGTGTCCCGTTTGATGTCTTTCTTTCAAGATTAGAGCCCACCCAGGGCAAGGATCTTCAAGAGCTTTTTCTGTTACCACACCCCTCCCCCACCAGTCTGAAGGGCTCCCTCCTCTGGGCTCTCACAGAACTTCCTCTAAATTTCTCTGGGCACATCCCCAAACCCAACCATCACACTTACTTACACATCTGCTGGTCTCCCCTTTCCCTGTGGGACAGAGACTCTGTTGCATTCCTATTTGTGTTTCCCCAAATGATGCTTAGCCCAGCACTTTGCACAGAGCTGCTGCTTTAGAACCATTCAATTTAATTATTCCATATATATGGAGTATATCTGGAGTAAAAGAAATTCGATTCAAATCTTCCCTTTGCTTAAATGAACAATTCTAACAACAGTTTACCTCTACTGAATATGCAGTAGGTTCCAAGCAATATTCAAATGCTTTTTATAGGAATGATTCTATTTAATGCTTATAACAAGCCTACGGAGGAGGTCCAATAATCATCCCATTTTACAGGAGGGGGGGAAAAAAAGCAAAACAAAACCTGAATCACAGAGACTAAATAAATAGTGGAAGCCCAGGCAATCTGGATCTAGCACTCTGTGTTCTAGCTCCAGGGGCTAGGAAGAATCACTTAACCTTTTGAATCTCATTTTTCATTTTTATAGATTTCATGGGGTTATCTGGTAGATTAAATGAGAGGAAGGATATCATGTTGCACAGGGACCAGTACATATGTCAATGGGTGCTGGATAAATATTAGCTTCTTTACTTCCTCCCCAACAGCGGGTGGATTATATTCATTTAGCATACAGACTAGAGTTGACAACTGCCAGAAACGACACCATCAGGAGTAACAGCCTGACTGTACTGCACACCTACTATGTGTTAGACGCGAAGTTTTAACTTTTCTCTCACAGGACTAAGAGGTAGGTTTTAACCCAGTCCATATCCACATTGCTCAGCAGCTTTCTATCACTCTGTCTTCTTAACTCATATCAGAAAAAAGAACTTTCAGCCCTGACTTNCCCCGTTTTTTTTTTTTTTTTTTTTTTAGCAGCATCTCCAAGCTCTGTCTGGGAAAAAAAAAAATTCAATTCTGTGGTGTAAGCATTGCCTGTTCTCCAAAGCCATGGGGAAAAGGGAGCCAGTGACCATAATGTCTCCTGAGGTGGGGTTGCAGAGGACAGGGTTAGGGACCACTCTAGCTGGGTTCGAGGTGTTTTCCTTTGTATTTTTTGAAGCTTTTGTGTCTACAAGTGGGAGGCTCTGAAGTGAACCAGGGAGTCCTCTCGTATTCTTCCTGCGGGCTTATGACTGGGAACGGAAAGAGCAACTCCCATCATCCAACCTTGTCCCTGGACTCCTGCTGAAGAGCTCCTTTATGCCCAAGTCAGGGGCCCACGACATTTCTTGGTTTAGAGTTTTAGTTGAGGATGAAGATCACTGCCTGAAACTGCGTTGTGTTTTTTTTTTTTAATTTGGACCAAAACACGATTTTATAAATGTTTATTTTTATCCTAATAATTCTAGTAACTACTACGATTTGTCCTGAGAAGCAGTATCTTGAGGGGTCACACATATTACATAACGTTTCATGCACAAAACCATCACCCGTAGTTTTGGGGTTTTTTAAATCCCTATGTTGCATTTTTCTTCTAACGAGTCTCAGTAGGTTGGATTTTATGGCACATTTGAACCTAAGTCTATCTCACTCCAAAGTCCACATTCTTAACTCCTTGGCTTGCCTGCCTCTAATCTACCTATAAGCTTTCTATTGTTTTAAATGGGAATAAAATATCTCCATAATCTTGCGGAAGAGGAAGCTTTGTGAGAAATCCGAAATGGGCAATGGTGGGCGTTCTCCTCCTTTCACCATGGTTTGCTCCATGGAAAATAGAGCCTTTGATAACCCCTTCGGCTTAATTCCAGGACAAATGTATCTTGTGGCTTATTTGAGAAGAGGCCTGAGTCACATCATGGCCAATGCTTTCAACTCTTTCTTCCAGAAATTGCAGAATCACTGTCCAACTGGCCACGTTTTATATCAACTGAGCTGGAAGGCATGCAATTAATTGCTCTTCAGCGAAGTCCTTCCCTTGGGAAACCAATCCAGCGATGCTTTCTGACGAACTCCCTTTATACCAGTTAAGAGCAACAGGACTGGTTGAGCACCTTGCCTATGCTATGCGTGGACCTGTGGGTACATAGTCTGACAACACCTTGATCAGGCTGGTCTTCCTCTGTATGTTTTAAAAGCAAAGGAAATCAAGTTCAGAAAGAGGGAGCAATTTACCCCAAATCACCCAGCGAGAAGATATATGTCCAGATCAGAACTCTAACTTATATGCTTTTCTCCAATCTAGTGCAAATGTCACCTTCTCCATAACATAATTCTTTATTAAACATTAAAATAAATCATTCCCCAAGGATTATTTAGCTTTCTTTCCTCTCCTATATTGTTGGATTTATGTCCTTGTCTTCTTTTCCATGCCAGGTCTTAAGCATCTCGAGGAGGGGATCTGCCTTTTGAGATTCCCCATGGGGTTAACCCTCTATGGTTTATGCCGAATAGGAGCTCGGTGAACATTTGGTGAACTCCTTGAGACCCCTGCAGCTCCTAGATACGGGTGACATCTCGAGCAATGTTTAGCTTCTTTCGTTTCACCTTCTCGGATTCTTAAAACCCAGTCGAAGAAAGTACCCGCTTTTCCAGGAAACCTTACTCTTGCCCCCCGCCAATTAGAACTAATCTCCCCCTCTGCTAAAACTCTCTCATGTCTTCTCTTCAAGCTATTCAGCCAACACAATCATGCATAGCCTTAACTTACCATGTCATGTGGACATAACCCTACGTAGACGACAGATGGGGATACTGTTAGCATGTGCCCCACCAGCCTGTTGACATATATACATATGTATCTGGATATCTACATATATCTATATATTTTAAGTAGAAAGTGCTTTACAGCCTGCTAAATCTAGCACTCTCCCTTTGCAGATGGAAACTCACAGGTGACTTTGAAAGTCACACATCCGAACCATTCTTTCTACCTCTTGCTACCTGCCTTATTGCACGTGCTGACACTTCATTTGTTTAATCATTTATCAATTATCAGTTATGTGCCCGGTATTGTGCCAAGGTCTGTCTAGATGTCTCCCATGATTTTGCAATCTCAAATTATTATCTGTGTCACTAATAGTTGAAATTTATTGCTTGCTTTTATGTGGTGAGTGCTTATACACTGTATCATTTAATCTTTGTAACAACTCTAAGAGGCAAGTAATGTGATTACCTCCATCTTACAGAGGAGGAAAAAAGCTTTAGAACACTGCCTGAATTTGTAACAACCAAAAACCAGGTATGACTGCCTCCAGAACCCACGTTCCTTTTTTTTTTTTTAAGAGAGAGAGAAAGAGCGCAAGTGGGGAATGGCAGAGGGAGAAAGAGAGAGAGACTCTTAAGCAGGCTCCATGCTCAGCACAGAGCCTAATGTGGGGCTGGATCTCATGGCCCTGGATCATGACCTGAGCTGAAATCAAGAGTCCAACGCTTACCCGACTAAGCCACCCAGGTGCCCCCAGAGTGCATGTTCTTAGCCTTAACTACAACAATGAGAAATCTGGAAGTTCCTTCCAGACAACTGGAAAGGTACCGTGCAGTGCCTCATGCCTGTCCTTAAACTCACAGGTGTAGAGAACCAGCAGTGGCCAGCCCTCCAACAGTGAAGTCAATGGGAAACTCTGGTAAAATGGACGTTGAGAAAGAACGCCACTCCGTTCTGGGAGAAGACAGACATGGACTGACTTGGGCCACATGTGAAAGCACTAATATTAAACAGTTAATTAATAATTAAGAAGAACGGCAGCAACAACAAGAGCCTTAGACAATGGTCCCAACAGATGTGGAGAGCTGTGTGTTCCTACGGAGAAAGGGGCAGTGTCAGGTAGAAAAATGACCAGTTTCCACTTGGCTGTGTTCCTGTGGTGTTCAGTAAGGACCAGGAGATACACTGGACAGCTGAGGAGCTCTTGTAGGGGCTACGATCCAGGCTCTGTTCTCACCTGGGCCACTCAACTCCTGTGTTGCCTCAGATGAGTGCTCACCCTTTCTCTGTTTGAGAACCTGTCAAAACTTGGGAAGTAGAGAACCACTCAGCCCTGGGTCTAACAGCCAAGGGATACGACCTGGCACAGCTGTGCTCTAGGACAACTGTCCATTCTATCTTCTAGGGCCAACGTTCTTTTTGATTGCCTGGTGCCTGTGACCTAGCAGGTGTTAAACGATTCTGAACATCACCCCAGGTGGATAATTCACATTTGAGCTCAGAGCGTTGATCGTCACCATCCTGATTCCAGTGGGAATCCTGCTAAGAGCTGACTGGATGATGTGCCCCTGGCAGCCCCTCCCACTCAGTTCTTTCTGGATTCTCATCGGGACTCTGGACTCACTCCACATTACTGTTTGCCAGAGGCAGAATGGTGGGTCAGCGCTTGAGCTCCAGTGGGCTCGAAGGGTGGGAATGGTTCTCTGGACACTAGCCTGACCTGGCTAGCCAGCTTTCAATCCACCAGTCTCCATGCCTTTCCGAAACTCTCTGGACTACTCCAGCACATCTGGTCTCAAAGGAAATATTAACTTCTCTTCACATCCCGCATCATTACATTCACCATTTGGGTGCAAGAGTACTGTCAGCCAAGAAAGATAAGCGGGGGAACCATTGGGTGATTGTTACTGGCTCAAGTCACACAGTGTCTCTGGAGAAGCCAGTGAACAAGCCATTTGGAGACTGAAGCAAGACTGAGGAGAAAGGAATGCTCTCAGTGAGCCCACACTGGCTGGGCTGGAATCCTCACTGCACACCCATGTGCAGGAGACTGAACCTGTCTGTGCTTCAGTTCCCTCACTAGGAAAAGGAGGCCAGTGATTGTCAGACCTACCCTGTAGGTTTTCTTTGTGGCTTAACTGAGACAATATGTATTGATCGTAAAGGGCTAGTGTGAACACTCAAGTTGTGTAAACTCTTTTCAGTTCAGTCGTCTTTCTACTGCGCTTTCCCCGCTCCTCCACAGCATCACCAGACAAAAACGAACGTAGAATGCTTTTACAGATTTAACAATGCTTATTAGTTGCCCACTGAGTACTAGGCACTAGCTTAGTGCCAAAGAGTGAACTCTGACCCATGTGTTTGAGTCTTACAATAATACCAGTGAACGCACGTGAGAATCACAGGTGGGGCGAGTGCCGTTCACACAGCTGCTGCATCAACCTGTCCAAATCCTCAAAACGAAGTCTGGAGCCGGGTACCATTATTGGCCTCACGTAACAGAGGAAGACGCTGAGACCCAGAAAGAATAAACAATTCAGCCGCATGGTTAAAATATGATAGCGCCACAATTCAAACTCAGGCAGCCTGGGTTCTGAACACAGTCTTCAACCACTCGGGTGCATAGCTCATTAGAAAGGCAAAACATGACATAACTAGAAAACAAAACAAAACAAGTGTGATAGAAACAGGTTGGGATGGTGCACACCGAGTGACCTCTGGGTAAGAGATCAAGAGAGCCCCGGGCAAACAAACAGGAATGAGTCAAGGGGACTTTTGCTTGGTCTGTATTGTTTGGCTTCTACTTTGACAATGGAGCCGTATTTGTGTAGAAATTCTAGATATGAAAAACAGGAGGACAATACGGAATTAGCAACACAGGCTCTTTCTATGCCCAGTGTCCTTCAGAGTTGGCATAAAGGTTTTCCCTCGCATGGCCTCATTTAAGACTTAGGACCTCCCTGCAAAGCGGGTGACCGGAGAGGGGTCCTTTACTAGCCTCATGTGAGAGAGGAGGAGTGTGAGGCTCGGGGGCCCCAGCGGCTGTCATGGGATAAAACAGCTAAGAGGCGGTGAGCCTGGGTTTCTCATGCACACCGTGATCCGTGAGCTACTCCATCTTGGCTAACTCAGGGCCCTATCATTGCTGAATAATACAACACAAGGGCAACAATGAGGCTGTAATAACTGAAATTTCTAGGGTGCCAAGACAATGCACTCTGCTAAGCTCGAACTCCTCAAATCTTCCCAACCCCCGTCTGAAATCAGTGCTATTCTTAGTCCCACTTTCCAGATGGGGCTCTGGGGAGAGGTCAAGCATACTGGAGGTTGTGTGAAGGCTTCAGCCAAAACCAGCAGACCACAGAGACTCTGCTCCCAACTGCTCTCTGCTAATGCTTCCATGTCAGTCATCAGAAGGAAAAGACAGACCCCCACCGCCGCAGCATCAAAGCCAACTCCTGAGGAAGATCACCTGACAATCCGCACCTCAGTTTCACCCTCTGAGAAATAGAAACAGCAAAGCCCCCTTCGCTTCACAGCGCATGCTTCGAAACATGATGTGACCCCTGCACCCAAAGTGCCCGCACAAAGCAGTAACCCCGAGGGAGCAGCGCCCCGGCTCTGCGGTTCTATGTAAATGCCCTCTCAGGCCAAGTACGATGTAAGGATGTGGAAAAGGTCCTGGAAACAAGCTTGGGGGAGATTCCTGGCTCTGTCACTTAGAAGATGCATGCCCCTGGGCAAATTACCTCACCTCTCTCTCTCAGTCTCCGTTTCCTCATCTGTAAATAGGCTTAAAATTACCTCCTTCACAGTGTTATTGTGAAGCACGGATGAGGTTGTTCACTGAAAGCTCTGGCACGGCTCCGGGTCCCAAGTACATGCTTAGGGATGTGGCTGTCTGCGCTAGGTGTCTGTCTCACGCCACACCCAGCCTATTGCCAATGCTTGGAACCCATGGAATGATAGAGTTACACAACTTTTAAAGGAGCAATTCCAACCACAGATATTTGTTCCAAGGGATCCCATTCTATCCAAATGGACTCATTCATCCTTACTCTATATTTCATGAGGGAAAAAGAGAAATGACATCCTCTATTTTCACTGGCACTTTGTCTCTGTCTCTCTCTCCCTCTCTCTTACATTTCAGACTCTTGAGGGACTACGGAACATAACCTGGGAAGTTAGGACCCAATGCAAATAAACGGATAAATGTTGCATTTCTAGCTGTCATTTTCTCTGGGCCATATCGCATGTGTCTGCCATGCCAGGCAAGTGGGGAAGAAACTGAGACACCCCCTTGATATGTCCACGACCAGAGCTCCCGAACTCCCTGCCCAGGCCTCATGCATGGCGATAAATACAGATCTGTCCTTTTTTTCCTGTTCTCAGGGAGGCTCAGTATTAGTTCAGTAATGGCAAAAGAACCTTTGCAGTTGGTGCTGACATTCAGATCTGAAGAATGAAATGCTGTTTGTTTGGAAGGACAGGCAAGGAATGCTACTGGACTCAACTCTTTCCCTTCCCTTCCCTCCCCTCCTCCCTCCCCTCCCCTTCCCTTCCCTTTCCCTCCCTTGCCCTTTCCCCTCCACTTTGCTTTTTCCCCTTTCCTCTTTCCCTTTTCCACTTCCCCTTCCCCTTCCCTACTGCCCTCTTCTCTAAAACAGACTTGGTAAATGGGCCCCGCGGGGCCCAGATGGAACCGCCCCTCCTCAGCCCACCTCACAGGTCTCATGGACATGACAACAGTTAATCCCACATTTACGGAGCACTCACTTTATGCTGGACACCCATGCTGTAAGCATCACAACCATTATCCCTTGAAGCCACAGAGCTGGTATGTGTCAGATGAGGACTCAGCCCTGAGAAATTTGCTCTCTTTATCCATTAAGAAATGCCATGGACAAATTTAAAAGTTTTCTGGACATAATAAAAAGCTAGAGAGCAATTATTATTATTATTATTGGTATTAACAATCTGAGTACTGACCCAGGCCACAGTGGCAACCGGCCCACTTCAATACAATTAGTGTACTAATTTGATCTGATCCTTTACAGTCATGGTAGTTGTGTAATGAACATTTTCTATGACCTGCCTGATGTGGTTGTCAGTCCTTTCCGGAACATTACAAATACTTCAATGAACACCAAACCTCACTAAGGTTGATTATAGAGTCTTCTTTAGAAGTGCCAGGGAACCTGGAGTTGTAGATCTCTTCCTCACCGGTACAGAAATTTTGATGTTCTAATGAAATTTCTCTGAAGAATTCTTTATAATAGTCTACCATAGTATTATTATTGGGAGAGATGAAGCCAAGTTAATAAAACCCATGGCAATATATATATGCCAAAAGAAATAGGACTAGAAAGAAGCCTATCTTGCCCAGCGGCTCCCACACCCATTTCGGAGATGAAAGGGCGGGGGGTTGTCAACAAACTCTGAGCTCTACTGGGATAAAATTTCAGGTCTTCTGAATTCTACATAAGTGCCCAATCCCCTCTATCACAACTTCTGTGCATAGCACTAAGTTCAGCTAAATCTTTTTGGCAGGACATGGTAATGAAACACTTTATAAAGCCTATTTATTTTTTAATTTTTTAAAAATATTTTTATTTATTTATTTGAGAGAGCGAGAGAGGGAGCACAAGTAGGGGGAGTGGGAGAGGGAGAAGCAGGCTCCCCACTGAGCAGGAAGCCCGATGTGATGTGGGGCTCAGTCCCAGGACCCTGAGATCATGACCTGAGCTAAAGGCAGATGCTTCACCAACTGAGGCCCCCAGGTGCCCACAAGCCTAAAATTTTTTTTAAGACAACGAATAAGCCCAACAGGCTGTCAACCTTAATAATGGCACTGTTAGGAATTCCACGACTTCGGAACGGGGTGTGATTCCAATGCAAGGTGTCACGCTGAAGAAAGCTTGCCACGCAGACTAAGACGCCAGTTGAAAAGTACTCCTTAGTGTTCCTTGTCCTTGAAGGGTGACTATTAATGCCCTTTGCATTTTCTCAAGGAGTGGTCATGTTCTCAGGAAAGTTACACATGGTGCTGCAACTCCCACCTCACCCAGATAAAATCTGAGGTAATTATATACTTTTGTTGTTGTTATTTTTCTGGCTTAATAAGCTCCAAACAACACCTTTGTTTCCTGGGAGAAAGAAGTCTGACAGTACCAGATGGCGACCCATCCAAGACTGCATATGCTCCTTGACTCTTCCTCCTTCGTGGTGATAGGGTCCCTGGTGGGACAGACCACCACTGGCATGGAGCTTCCACCGAGGAGGACAGGGAGCACTGGCTACTGCCCACGTGCTCACCAGCTGAACCTCAATGGGGTGGGTGAGATTTTGTGAGAGGTCGGCAGCTCATCCTACATCTGTGCCCTGGTCCCACAGAAACATGAATGGGACTATCTCCTGCTTGAAGACGTGTTTTGTTCATGATATGGCTTCTGATAGTCATGCTTTCCATGTCCCCAGGTGGCACAGGAAAATGAAAAATCTCACCTTACTTGATTATTCTTCAGATCTCCATGATGACACTCATTATACGTCTAATTAGCAGGCTCCTGTCCGGAGATTGTGAGCTACTTGAAGAACGAGGGTAAATCTTGAAAGTTGCTTGATTTTATCCCTGGCTCAATGCTTGCTGCCTGGAACTTCTTAAAGAATGAAAGAGCCTAAGAATGAATACATAAATTTGCTGATTTTTTTTCTTAATGCCAAGGGGTAATCTGGGCCATTTCAATTTCTTAATTTCAAAATTCTGTGTGCCATGCAACTGGGATGCAGTCTTTGCCCTCAAAGACTTCACAGTTTAGAGAGGAAGACAATTTTGTAAAGAAATGAGTATAATGCAGCATTAAAACTGCTCTGAGAGAGGTGCACATGGAGTATTGTGGGGCCTCAAGGAACAAATGATTAATCCTAACTTAGATGAGGGGTGAAGAGGGCAAAAGTTAGAGAAAGTTTCAAAGAAGAAGAAAACATCATTTTAATCACGTAGAGACAGGACTGGCATGTCCAAGCAGAGGAAATAGCATATGCAAAGGTCCTGTGGAAGGTCTGAGATAGCCAATTTGAAAGGTGCAGTTGGTTTGGCTGACCAGTGTCACATGCACATTGATCCAGAAGCTGGAGAAATGCCCCTGTAAGACATTCAGCAAACTTGGACCTGATCCTAAAGCCAGTGGGAGATAATAGATGGTTTTATATAAGAGATTGATCTCATGAAACCTGCATTTTTAAAAGATCAGTCTGGCTGTTGTGAGGAAGGGACCATGGTGGTTGCTAGAGGCTAGAGGACTAATATGAGGGATGGTGAGCCCTGAACAAAGCTAATGCCTTGTGAATGATTCAAATTTGTCTAGGAAGTAAGATCAGTGGGACTTGGTGATAGGAGCAGGATGAAACAGAGCAGGAGTTGCAAAATTTTAGAAGAAGAAACTATAGAGTAAGGGGCACTGGAGAAGGAAGAGGAACTCACCCTTTGTCCTTGCTGGCGGCCTACATTAGATATTGTTAATAAGGACACCAAGGCCAGGACAGGGTCAGGCATTGCCCTCTCCATCCCACTGGCAGGGGTGGGTTACTCTTCAGTGTCCGATGGCTGATAGCTTCCTGCCTCCGATACACTCTCTCTGTTCTAGAGGAAGAATCAAATTCACCAGTCTTAAATGCTGTAAATAAGAGATCCTCTGGCATTTCCCAGTGTGGGACTCTCCCTCCAAACATTCCTTATCCAGGAAGCCACCTGGCCTCCTTAAATGCTTCCAACAGCCAGGAGCTCAATCACTTAAAAGACTACCCTGTGTGAATTTGGGCACATGGAAGGGTGGACATTAACACCCATAAATCAATTTTCAGTCTACGAAATGCTGTTGACTATGTTAAATCCTTCCTGGTTCACTACCATCATGCTGAATAAGTTATGAGTAGGTTACCACCAGAAGGTGGTAAGAAGCAGGTCTGAAACCCTGAAAAGGGGCCCTGCTCCTCTGCTCCCACCGGCCCAGGTGCACCGCTGTACTTAAACACCACATTATCAAGACTTTCTGATTTTATGTCATTTCCCCCACATTTGACTATAATTTTGTGAGCCACAGCTCTGCTTTATGACTGCTCACCGCATGCCTCGCTCAGGGGCTGACCCAGAACACGTAGGTGTCCATTAAATGTTTGCTGAAAAACAACACCAACAAAACAACACCTCCTGATTCAGTCCCTTTTGTTGAAAGGACGTCTGAAATCATCTAATCATCTCCCCTGAAATTTCTGATTACGGTTTCCCTCTCTCAGGCCACAGAGAAGAAAGCTGTGCCTTCTACCTGAGAATCTTCAATCATGCCATGTTGATCCAACATTCATTGCCCGCCATTTTTACACATGGCTTCCAATTCTCCCTCCCAGCCGTAAACTTTCCTTTTTCCTTTTGCTTGTTCTGCTTTCCAAAATGTTACTAATTAAGAGTGGGTGCGACAAATAGATCCCCCACCACAACCAGCTGGTCCCTGATTTAAAAAGCCTTGCCCGTGTATACAAGCCCTTGATGATTTCAAGAGACCAGAGGAAAATTGTCACGGCATCAGGGATTCAGTGCCCGACCTTCAGGCAGTGCCTAAGTAGTGCCAAACCATGTGGGTGAAAAGAAAACCAAGATGAGTCAGTGGCCCAGATGTTTTGTTGTCAGGTCACCAAGGATCTGGATGATTGGAGGCCTGGATGCCAGAGTTTGTGTGGCCATGTGTAGCCACGGCTTCAAAGTGAACACATGCCTGATGAAGCGGGGACCGATTCCAGAACTGATGGGAGGTGAAACAGAGGGACAGACAGAGATATCTGGGCAGGAGGAGGGAGTCACAGTGGAGGGGAATCAGACTCTCAGGAGATCAGGGGTGGGCAACAGTGCTAAGTTTACCAGAGAGGTTATACTGGGAAGCTCCCATAGTCTTCGTCCTCATTCCTAGAAGGAGGGGCACAGCATCAAACATTTTCTGAGCACCAGTTTTCATGCTAGACATGCTGGGAGTAACTGACGAAGAAGACAGTCATGTGTCCCACGTGTCACTGAGTGTCTAGTGGAGACAAGGACTTTAGAATACATTATGATACATGTTTTAATAGGGAAGTACAGGGCACTGAGGAGTCTCAGAGTGTGTGTGTGTGTGTGTGTGTGTGTGTGTGCATGTGCATTTGAGGGGGAATCCCAGAAGGCTTCCTGGAGGAAGTGAAATCCAGGACTTTAAAGATCACTGAATCCCACTTCCCTAATAGTTATATTAGTGAGCATCTTAAATGCACGCCAGGTGCCTGGCATTTGTTCTAAGTGATTTTGAGACTTTACAATTTAATTCTCATAACCACCCTCTAAGTAGGTACCATGATGATTCCCACTTTATAAGGAGAAAAGCAAAGCACAGAGAACTGAAGTAACTCCTTGAAGAACACACAACTAGTAAGTAGCAGAGTTAGGAATCACACACCAAGAGTTTGGCTCCAAAGTCTGTGATTCCAAAAAGCTGTCAACCATGACAGCATTTTGAATGCCATTTGGAGACTGAGTTCCCCTAACACCAACCCCCACAAATGGGCTTTCAGTTTCTCCAATGTATGTAATGACAGGAAGGCTGGAAATAAACTGGGGAGGAATACCCCTTCCTAATACTTAAAGCTGGAATTTATTAAAATGCCACCCATTGGGATGGTTGAATGATAACTTTCCACTTCCTCTGACAACTGTGTAGTTGGGGTTGCATGCGCTAGGGAATGCTGTCCTCCTTGTCATCCATCAATCCATAACATTCCTTCGGCCTGTGACCACCAGGCGGGCTTAGGGTCCCACTGATACATTCTCACAAATCCTTTCGAGCTCCACTTTCAGCTCTTATCACATCGTTTTACAATTGCTTGAACACTCGAATTTCTTTCTCTTTAAAGAGAGATGTCCACCAGGTGAGAACCTTTCCTGCTTTTTCCTGATGGAGTCCCCCGGGCTTAGTATGGGGTCAGCGGACTGTGTTTGTTCAGCAAAAATGTGTTGGGCTGATGAAGCTTTGAGAAAGCGATCACATTTCCTATTACAGTGACTGTTTTGCTGTTCCATTCTAAATGTGACTCACTCTCTCTTTCTTCTTTCCATGCTCTTCTCGAATGGGGTGAAGGGACCATCAGGGCCATACAACTGGAGGCGTGGAAAGATCTGGATCTGCCTCAGATCTGGGTTCTCATTCCAGTTCTGCCAGAAGAATCTGATGCAATGTTGGGCCATTCATTTCCATTTCCTGGACATTTATAAAATGATGGGTCTGGACAAAGTTTGAAATTGCAAACTGGTAGTCCATGGGCTGTGCCAACATGCTATGCTTGGCCTACACAGTATTTTTTAAAGCACTTACATTCAGTGCCAAGATTAATACGTTTTAAAGCTTAATTGCTAATACATTAAAATCTGGATATATGAGAGGCTTCTTTGATCACAGAGGGCATCAGTCTTGGGACCTCAGAAGAAACTTCCCCTTTAGATGGAGCCTGGCCTCCCTGGTTCACTATCCTGACTAGTGTCACTCATTCACTTTCCCTTCCTGGCCTGGGTGGACATTTAAATTCATCACTTCTGAACCAAATTATCTCAAAGAGCCTTTTCACATTTAAAATCCCTGGATGCCAGCCCCTGGTTATGTGACATAATGGGGAGCAAATACCAGCTATTGACTCTTTTTTCCTCAAAAAGATAAATGCTTGGGGTGTCTGGTTGGCTCAGTGGGTTGAGCGTCTGACTCTTGATTTAAGCTCAGGACATGATCTCAGGGTCATGAGTTCAAGACCCATGCTGGGCTCTGCACTGGGTATGGACCCTGCTTAAGATTCTCTCTCCCTCTCTTTCTCCCCCTCCCCTCCCTGGCTTGCCCTCTCTCTCTCTCTATCTCTCTGAAAAAAAAAGACAAATGCTTTTAAAATGAATTTTAAAAAATCATCCTGTGAAGATATCTCTTAGAGAAATCTTCAAGGGGGAGCTGGAATCATGTGGCAAAATTAAATGATCATTTTGTCTGACTTTCAAGGCCCTGGCTATTCCCCACTCCATGTGATCCCCTTACCAGATAACAGAGTAGCAAGTAGCAGGAAAACTAGGAATGCAAGCCCACTGAGGTGAATAAGGAAAGGACAAGTTCTGAGAGACCTGAAAGCTTCATTTGGTAGCACCCAGCTCTAGCCAGGGTTCTAGCAATGATTTTTTCCCCCAAAGTATGGTCTGAAACCTGCAAGACAAGATCAACTTGAAAGAAGTCAGAGGAAAGTCTCAAAAGCAATTCAGGCATCAGAAGTAAAGGCTAGCATGAGATCTAAGATGTGCAGTGAGCACAACACCCAGCACACAGTAAGCATTTAACAAGATGGTGACACACACGAGGAAAAATGCATGGTGTCATCTTTGGCAGGAGAGATGTAGAAATGCACGTTGAGGAGAGTCCCATATATGCTGTAGAACTGGACCACCTCTTGACAGCATGTCCACACGAGGGGAGGTAACATTTGGAGGCCCTGATACCATATCTAGAGTTTATGTTTTGTCATCCTGCTTACTACGCATCCTGACTCTGTACAGTGATGTGTCCATTTTACCAGTAAAGCCCCTGTGGTGCAGAGAGGTGAAGAGAAGTACCCAAGGTCACAGAGCAGGACTTGACCCCAGGCCACCCAGCTCCAGTTCAGTGCTTTTTCTGCGGCCCTTGGACTGCTCCACCTACCTCTCGC
The DNA here is from genome assembly GCF_002007445.2 of Ailuropoda melanoleuca. NCBI lineage: Eukaryota > Metazoa > Chordata > Mammalia > Carnivora > Ursidae > Ailuropoda > Ailuropoda melanoleuca. The sequence continues at coordinate 42,905,546 of NC_048224.1, read as the reverse complement.
TCTTCATTATGTCTGCTTCTGACCACACCTCCCCTTTTCTCAGGGGGCTCACCTTCAGGCACTAGGTTTCTGGAGTCCTACTCTGCAGCAAACATCCCCTCCGGTTTCTAGGAGTTGTCAACCTGGATGTCTGGGCTGGCTCAGCTCACAAAGTGTTCCCTCCCTCTCTCGTTGAAAATGCCTGAGTTCCTGGTCACATGCCAAATATGAGAGAGAAGGCGAGAGACAGAGAGACTTCTGGCAGGCTGTTCCGCTACCTGAGGCTCTAACAGTGTGATCAGACACCATAAGACAGATGCAATTTCCCCGAATCAGCAGAACAAAAGGGACAAGAGTTGGCCCGAGTCTGTCTCCTGGTACAAATAAAGACGTGGGATGTATGGAATGATCTCATAAACCCCCTTGTCATCTTGGGTTGGATGAGCGGTAGAACTGGTCTCCACTTTATATGGGCCAGAAGAGGATGAGTCTATCCCATTTAAGGGAAGGCATGTGTCTAAGAAGGAATCCAGAGGAAGGTGGAATGAAGGCAGCGACTGCACGATCAATGACAAGGTGGATGGTGTAGAACACCTCGTCAGGACTCTGTCAGAACTGGATTTGAATTCTGCGTCTTACTTCAATTTCAGTTATTGGTTTCTTAAACAGATGTATTTATTTATTTTAGAGAGGGAGACAGAGCGCAAGCAAGGGGAGGAGGAGAGGGGGAGAGAGAATCTCAAGCAGACTCCCCGCTGAGCGCCATGGAGCCCAATGGAAACAAGGGTTGACCTCAACAACCTGAGCGGAAATCAAGAGTTGGCTGCCTACCCAGCTGAGCCACCCAGGTGCCCCTGAATTAGTTTTTAATATGGTAAAACACGCATAACACAAAATTGGCCATTTTAATGGTTTTTAAGTGTACAATTCTGTGGCATGAAGTACATTCACACTGTGGTGCAACCGTCAGCACCAACCATCTCCAGAACTTTGTTATCTTCCTGAATTAAAACTCAGTATCTATTAAACCATAGCTCTCCGTTTCTCCCTCCCCAGCCTCTGGCAACCACCATTCTCCTTTTTGTATCTATGGATTTAACTACTCTAGGTACCTCACAATGGAACCTTAAATGGAACCTTACCATGTTTGTCCTTCTGCAACTGACAGACTTCACCTAGCAAAATATCTTCAAGGTTCATCTATGTTGCATCATGTACCACAATTTCCTTTTTAAAAGCTGAATAATATTCCATTGTATGTATATGTCATGTTTTGTTTATCCATTCATCTGTGGATGGATACTTGGGTTGCTTCCAGTTTTTGGCTATTGTGAATACTGCTGCTATGAATATGGATGTGCAAATATTACAAAAGTATTTTTTAATCACTGTTGACATGTATCCTTTGAAAGCAAGGATTAGCAGCTTACCTTATGAAGCCAAAAGAGGAACTCACTGACTCTATTGTAATGAGGAGAATAATTTTTGGCACAACACAAAACTGGAAGTTGTAATGGGATTATGGGAAATTGGTGTCCTTCTTTGTGCCAGCAGTCTTTTTCTAAAAACAAAATATCACCATGTCCTTTCTCTCCTTTAAATATACCCTTCATTACACATGAATTTCAGGATAAAATACAAGTGCCTTAACATGGCAAGCATGCTCTCTGTGAACCTTCCCAGCCTCACCTGCTGTCAGCCTGTGCAAATCCAAGCTTCCAGCATAGCCATCAAACCGTACGTGGAACATGCTCTACCCTTGATCCCCCAGGCTCCGTACTTTCTGCTCCTTTCACCTTCACCTAAGGGAACTCCTCACCCCAGCACTTACGATACAGTATGGTATAGTGTTCTCTTCCTACACTATTTCCCTATGAGCTACCAGACGGTGGGGATTTTATCTTACTCATTACTACAATACTTGTATTTAGCATGGAAGGATGTAATGGTTTTCAAATGAATAAAGGAAAGAAAGTTTGAATGTCTCTCAGTAGGTAAAACAGGATTTGGACACAGTACAAAAGGAAATATAAGGCAAGAACCTGGAATTCCCATGTTTTCCTTTCAGCAAATGAGCAGCAGGAGTAGGTCACTGTAAAGGTACCAGGAGCCAGAGTCTGCAGCAGAGATGAAGGGGGCAAGTCTTTCCCATGGGCCTTTCTTAATGCCACCAAGCAAGACTAATTTAACCAAAGGCTCTCTGGGCCTTGGTTTACTCATTGATAGAATGTCAGACCAGAGTTTCTGAGGTGCTTCAGTTTCTGCCAATTTGGCTGAGCTCCCCCAATACAGCATCCTCAGTGTAAGCACTTTCTAGGCAATCCTGAACACCTTTCTTGGTTAGCTGTGTTTTTTTTTTTTCTCTTGAGCACTAAACTGTCTAGAATGTGTACCCATCAGTTTAACCTCTCTTCTCTGGCACCAAAAGATGTCTGTTTCCTCACCCCTCAGAGAACTCTGCACACATTTGTCTCCCCTGAGCTCCCTTCTCTCTAGCTGAAAATGACTATCGCCCACCCAATTCCTTCCGTTTCATCATTTTCAGACTCTTTTCCATACTGGACTTGTTTCCCTCTGTCCTTACCATCTTCTAGTACAGACTCCAGGGGAAATCAGCATGACACACCTAGAGCCTAAGTTAGATGTCTCTATGTACAATGGCAGCTCAGTACTGTCAATTAAGACTTCACCAAGAAGTTGGGAGTAATTGGAGTCTTAGTATCTGTATTATTCAAGAGAAGGAGAAAGGATTCTAAGAAAGGAAAATCAGGCATAAGAAATGGAAGAAGACTGGGGGATAGCTGTTTTTATGGAGTCTTCCCAGATGGAGCTCTGTCGCTTATTATATTAGTTTTCTATTGCTGCTATAAAAAATTATTACTCCCTTCGTGCCTTCAAAAAGCACAATGTATTGTCCCACAGTTTTATAGGTCAGAAGTCTAGTTTGACTTGGCAGGGTCTCAGAAAAAGCTCAGTGGGCTCTGCTTAAGGTCTTACAATGATGAAATCTAGGTGCCAACAGGGCTGCGATCCTTTTTGGGGTCTCTTGGGTGAGGGTCCACTTCCAGTCTCATTCAAGCTGCTGGAAAAATTCAGTTCCTTGAGGTTGTAAGACTGAAGTTCCTGCTTCCCATCCTGTAGTGGGAGTGGTGGGAGATGATGGAGATGTGGGCCAGGTTGTGACTTGTAGATGTTTGAATTCTATTCAAGTTCAGTGGAAAATAACTGGAGCATTTATGCAAGGGACATGATTTAATTTGTTCATAGATCTCACTCTGGTTTCTATCTGGGGAATGACTGACCATAACACAAGAGTGGAAACAGGAAGACCAAATAGGAATCCATTGCAGTGGTCCAGGCAAAAGATCACGGTGCCTTGGAGTCCAGTGATGGAGTCCAAGATCCAATCTCTCGAGCTGTATAGTTTCAAGTCTTATAGCACAATTTGAGAACTTCAGGATCAATCCATTTCGTTTCTGAAGCTAGAGTACTAAAGAGCTTTTAATACAACTCTGCATTTCAGAGACAAAAAGGCAAGAAGACTAAAATCTGGCCTGGAGTCCAAGTTCATCAAGTAAGCTGGGGGCAAAGCTGTGATGACAAGCTGTATCTCTTGGCTCCTACCTAGCTCACGACTCCTTTTAATGCACTCACATGCTCAGAGTTGGTCCTTGTCAAGTATTTCATAAGCACTGTATTGCTCATGAATGCAAAGACCTGTTTTCTTTGGCTGACAGAAAGAAGATATGCTGTTTTTGATGTTGAGGGTTGTAACAGGTAAAATAAAAGTATGGATCAAAGGAAAAGAGGGCCTGTCTGTAGGCGTCAGGAAGATAAGAGAGAGCTTCCTAGAAATATGCCAGCAAGTGCAGGACTGATTTACTCTGATGCCACCATGGTGACCTAGCAAAGCTGGGGCTCATCCACTACCTGCTACCAGCAGTGGGCTCCTGGAAGGTCAAAACTTATCATGTGCACTTGGCAAAATCATAAGGCAGGATGCAGACACAAAATCATTTTTAATCCATGTCCTGCTAATTTAATCTGCTCAATTAAGAGATGTTATGTGTGATGCTAATGTATGATAGAGGTCAAAATAGTAATGACGTCTGCTCTCAGTGATAACAATGTATCACTGCATAATGCAATCTGACTTTACTCTTCACAATCTTTTACTTATTCTTATTGATTTAATCTTGGTGTGTATTCATACAAGTCACATGTCCGTGTGCGTGCGTGCGAGTGTGTGTGATATTCTAGTATATATCAATTACATTTACATATATTTCTCTTCTCTGTAGTGAGATCTTGGCTTAGTCTAAAGGGAATTTAGCCTTGTATATGTATGCCTAATGAAGTAATAGGTTTGCTTAAACCCAGAGGCATCTATTTGCATGAGTTAATTTATATAAGAGCCTTGTGTTTAGCTTTTTCTCTTAGTGAAGGAGGACAGAGCAGATTATTATTATTATTATTATTATTATTATTATTTATTATTATTATTCTCTGGTGAATACAGAAAGAGGGGACAGGAAGAAGGGAGACGTGTTAAGAGCAGAAGAGCAGAATGGGTCAGAGGTCCCCTGCTTCCTGAGAGTACCACAGATTAGTTTTGTAAGCAGATCTCCGGGGGAGAAGGTGGAGAGGAAGGAGTAACATAGGGAACGGAAAGTAGGGGACGATGCTCCTTTCTCAGATGGATTCTGACACTTTGGAGAGAAATGTAGGTGGCAAGAACTGAACAATCTGCTTTTATGGGATCATTTGTGAGACACAATAAATAGATCAGCTAGCTACAGCTATACAACAAAGCCAGCCCCCTCCAAAAATAGTAGTGGTTTGAAACAATGACATGCCATTTTTATAAGTCTGTGAGTTGATCAGACAGTTCTGGTGAACTGAGCGGATCCTGATCGGGCAGTTCTTCTGGTCTTCCTGGGACTCAGGTGATCACCTGAGTGTTGGAAAATCTACAGTAGTCTTAGCTGGGCCAACTACCCCTGTTTCACATGTCTCATCCTCCAGCAGTCTGCAAGCCCAGGCATGCTCTTGCGAGTACTTTTCTAAACTTCTGCTTACACTGTTCGTTATTATCTCATTGGACAAAGTCAGTCACACGGCCCATGCCCAGAGTCAGTGGGCTTGCTATCAAAGGATACGGATTCAGGGAGGAGTGAAAGCTTCTGCTGGCAATCTACTGCACAGAAGCAAACTTTCTTCAGGCTCCGGTGATAAAGTCACACAGAGTTGAGGAGTGAGCATTCTCCTCATTTCTCACTGGAACACAGCTTGGCTCTGATGCAATGTATACTGTAGGAAAAGCAGCAGGGTTTGGCAACTCAGGGAGCTCTCGGCTCATGGCTGAAATGGTGGTGGAAGCGTGTGATGAGTCACTTACTCCATGAGCAGAGCCTCTGTGATGATCTCCTTTGGGCATGTGATAGGAGCATACATAAATCTTGGGTAGTGTGCTTTCAGGGACCCTGGGATGAAACATCCTCAGGAGAAGCACATTATCCCCTTCAGGGTCCTGAGTACCACGATAATGGTAAGCAACCGTCCCAAGTAATTTTTTTGCAGAAGACACCAACAAAGACACCAGGACAGAAGGACAAGAGTTAACTTACTACTAAGCATATTTGGAAAGAGACTTCAAGTGGATGGTGCAGAGGTCCTACAATCATGCAGGTGGGCATTTGGAACAAAATTTGGAACAAAAATGACATCCTCAGGCTGGTGCAACTATGGAACATGCCAGCTTTATTTACATCTTTATCTATACTGGTTCATACACTGCAAAATATGGTACAAGCTAGATTTTCTACCAATTAGGATAAGATTTCTTCTTGGAATTAGGAAGGTTTTAATCTCATCGACTTGAAAAATACCTAGTGGTGTTTTATTCACCTATTTTTGCAAATAGGAGCATGGAAGAACAGAAAAATATTCTGCACTAGCATCAGGCAGACCTAAATAAGCAACTCAATTTTACCTCTAAGTGGTGTTTAACATTCAAATTGTCTAATACTTCCAGAGAGAGAAAGAAGGGAGGAGAGAGTGGGAGATTATATCTATCTATCTATCTATCTATCTATCTATCTATCTATCTATCGAGAGAGAGGAGGGGAGGGGCAGAGAGAGAGGGAGAGAGAAAATCTTAAGGAGGCTCTATGCCCAGTGCAGAGCCTGACGTGGGGCTTGATCTCACAACCCTGACATTGTGACCTGAGCCAAAATCAAGAGCCAGACGTTTAACCAACTAAGCCACCCAGGCACCCTAATCCTTCCACTTCTGTTTCTCATCTATAAAATGGGAATAGCCATAACTTTGTTATGAGGCTGGAGAAAGGATTAACAGCAAAGCATGTGAAATATCTGACACATCACAGGTGCTCTAATAAATGTAGTTGCTCTCATCATTGAATATTTATTGCACATCAGTCAGAGGCCAGGCATGGTCCTACATGCACAGATTCAAAAATAGTCAATAGTTCCAGCACCTCACGTAGGGATTCAATGAATAAACAGATGAGTAATGATATGTCCGTCTCTCTGTACATAGCAATGCATTTCTTGAGGTCACAGCCAGTGCTGTGTTCCTCTTTGTAGAACCAGTATGTCCAGCATCTAGCACAAAGCTTGAAGAGTCAATGTCTTTTCAATTGAATTGCATGCTATCTTAGAAGTCTGGTCTTTCTTATCATAATTAACACAGAGTCTCACACAGAATAGCTGTTTAGTACATATTGGAAGAATGAATGGCTGAGTGGTCCAGAGAGAATGAAAAAAGCAAGGAGGGAGGAGAATGGGAGGAAGCCAGGAAGAGAGGGAGGGAGGGACAGCAGAAGGAAGGGAGAGAAGGAAAGAGGAAAGGAAGGAGGAGGGGAGGCAGGGAAAACAGAAGAATGGGTGGAAGGGAAGAAAGAAGGAAGGAGGAAAAATAAAAGAATTTAAAATAAAGAAACAAAGGAAGGTGGAAAAGGAAAGGCTCTCCTTCCCATTTTTGCCACCAGAATTCTTATTTGTTCTAGAGAAATACCACTACCCACCTCAGATGGAGATACAGCTGAAGAGGTAAATAGGCAGGCAAGAGAGCATAATGATGGCCCCAGGCAACCCAGGGCTGTAGGTACAGGAGGCCTTCTAATTACCCAGTTCCCTCTCTTCTTGGAAGGAAGTTGCCTTTTTCTTCTATTTTTTCAAGCCCTCTGATTGACGGCCAAGCCCCCTGCCCTCAGTGCTCATCTCAGATCCCAAGCTCTCCCCCAGTCCTTTTCTCTCAACACCAAGCACAGGGGTAATTTATCTTCCCCTGGCTAACTCCCTCCAGGGAGCTCCGATCTTCCACTCACCTCACCCCCTGCTATACTGTAACCTCTCTCACCACCCAACTGTTGCCCCCCTCAGCCCTTGCTCCTACCTCTCAGTTGTCAGAATGTGCAGAAATTAATGGATTTGGGAAAGTAGAATTCGGGGGGGGGTTGTAGTAAATCAAAACATTCCATTCATACTGAGGCAGCTTTCAAGGAGAACATAGAGTCTTCAAAAAATAAGGAGGAGGGACTAGCACTGAGTTGGGGGGTGGGGGGAGGAAAACCAGAGGAAGAGGAGGAGATCTGAAAAATGGGATTTAGGGTTCATGTATTAGAAATTTGGCCTGCGTGCTTCTTGAGGTGATGTCACGGCATGAAATAAATACTGTTTTGAGCTTTCAATGAAACTATTGCCATATGTTGTGGGGCTGGAAAGTTGCCCACCCCTCCTCTGTACCCCTAACTCCCCTCCTACCCACCCCTGCCCTTGTTGATTCACTTAAGGCTCTGATTAAGTTTGGCGAAACCCATATCTTTGCCGTCACTTTCCTATATGTTACAGATGGGCTGGAGAAGGGAGGCTTGTTGCCAACCAATGGCAAAGGGGGACCCTGCCCTCGTTGGGTGCCAGAAGATTCAGGAGTTCATATGCTTGCAAGGGTCTTGCCTGCTTGGGTGAGAACAGTAGGTAACTCTAACAAGGTCTAGAAGCTCTATTCTTTTAGATGGAAGAGTAGAAATTTCAGGGAGGCAGATTTCAGCCCCAAAAGGGAAAACCATGAATCTTCATGGCAATTAGGAATGTCCTGAAATAGAACAGGCTTTCTGAGGAGGTAGACGCTTCCTTTAACTCCTCACGCTTAAGCACGCGTGGCAAGACGCTGTGGAAGGAAAGTAGGAGCTGGATGAGGGCTTGACCTATAAACCCTACGGTTTATAAACTTTTAAGATTATGGAGATCTTACTGTTTCTTGGTTTATGTCTAATCAAACTGTACTGGAACCCCCAGCATATGAATAAGAAGAAAAGGCAGCAATGTATTTTTTTTTCCTGGAAATGATTTAATATTTCCACTGTTTTGATTAATATAAAAGTTTTTAAAAATCTGCAGTTACGATACAATGGCGTTGATAAAGTCCTGAGAGACTAAAGACATGTGGATGTCTATAACAACATTTAGAAAAAAACTTGCCTTGGAGAGTCTGCATAATTTTTAATTAATAGAGATGACTGGAGAAATTTTGACCAGAGTTCTGTACCAAAAACAATGACCTTGGCAACCCAAGTTAGACCATTTGAAAAATATTAATATTTGGTGCGTGTGTGTATATATATATTTAGAATATAGTTCTAAAACAACTGCTATTGTAACTGGCATAAGGTGGTATCTCAGTGTGGTTTTGATTTGAATTTCCCTGATGGCTAATGATTTTGAA
>NC_048224.1:42840635-42896718 GCF_002007445.2 Ailuropoda melanoleuca | reverse complement strand
TAGGTAACAGACATGCGGTGAAGACCTACCAAAGGAGAGGATCCACCATGGGTGTAAAGCACTGCTCTTAGCTTAGCTACTAGTGAATTTTTATCTCAAGTAACATGTTTTTGTTGTTGTTAAAAACCATCTCCATGCCACCTTGGCAAAGGGTGGGCAAACTGCTGAGACGTTCAGGAGATAGTAGCTCATGGTCTCATGGGCACAGGGAAGTAAGAAAAATCGATTGGACTTAAAATGACAATGAGTAAGATATTCAATTTTTCTTTTATTCCTGTATTTTCAGAGTTCCAAAAATAGTACAGAGAGTTCCAATATACCATTCGTCCAGCTTCTCTCAATGATAACACGTTATATAACTGTAGTACATTAAAAAAAAAGAAACCAGGAAATTGACATTGGCCCAGCACTCCCAAACTACTAACCTTATCCACATTTCATTGGGTTTTATATGTACTTTTCGGAGCATATAGTTCCATGAGATTTCATCCTATGTATAAATTTGTATAACCACTATCATGGTTAAGATACAGAACTGTTCCAACACCCTCCAAACTCCTTCATTCTACCTCTCAGTAGGCACACGCTCCCCCCACACTGACCCATCACCACTAACCTGTTGTCCATCAGTATAACTGTGTCACTTCGAGAATGGTATATAAGTGAAATCACACAGTATACAATATTTTAGGATACTTTTTAAAAAATTCAGCCTAATGCCTTTAATATTCATCCAAGTTGCTGGTTGTATCAATAGTCTGTTCCTTCTCATCGCTGAATACTGTTCCGCCGTGTGGACGTCTGGCGGTTCGTTCTTCCATTCTGTTGAAGAACATCAGGTTGTTTCCAATGGTTTGAAATTGCAAAGGTGCTATGAACATTCATATGAGGCTTTCGTGTCATAATGAGACATCTCTGTAGGGCCAATACCCAGGAGGGCCATTCCTGGCTCACAAGGGAAGTTTATATTTAACTTGAGAAGAAACTGCACAGCTGCGTTCCAGCATGACTTACCATTTTAGAGTCTCATCAGCGATGCATGAGACGGCCCCTTGCTTTGCGCCCTCACCAGCACTTGGTAATACCAGACTCCGTAGCCATTTTCAGAAGTGTGCAGTGGCACCTCATTGTGCTTTTATTTTATTTTTTTATTATTTTTATTTTTTAAAGATTATTTATTTATTTATTCGACAGAGATAGAGACAGCCAGCAAGAGAGGGAACACAAGCAGGGGGAGTGGGAGAGGAAGAAGCAGGCTCATAGCAGAGGAGCCTGATGGGGCTCGATCCCAGAACGCAGGGATCACGCCCTGAGCCGAAGGCAGACGCTTAACCGCTGTGCCACCCAGGCGCCCTCTCATTGTGCTTTTAATCTGCATTTCTCTCAAGGCAAATGGCGTCGAACATCTTATGTGCTTATTTTCTTCTATATAACCTATTTGGTGAAATGACTGTACAAGTCTTTAGTCATTTTCTGAGAGGACTGCTTGTTGTCTCACTGTTCCACTTAGACTAGTCTTTATATATTCTGGGTACAAATTCTTTGTCCAGTAGGTGATTTACAAATCTTTTCTACTCGTCTATGGCATGTCTCTTTATCCTCTTAACAGTGTCTTTGACAGAGCAAACCTTTTAAACTATTATAAAGTCTAATTTAACATTTGCTTTTTCTTTTATAGACTGTGTTTTTGGAATCACACCTAAGAATTCTTCACTTGGCTTTATGTCACAAAGATCTTCTATGTATCCTTTTAAGAGTTTTGCGGTTGCCTGCATTATTACGTTTAGTGCTATAATCCATTTTGAGTTGATTCTTGGGTAAGATGTGAAGTGTGGTTTATTTATTTTTGTCTATGGATGCCCAAATTGTCCTCAAACCATTTGTTAAAAAAGGTATCTTTTCTCTATTGAATTGCTTTTGCACATCTGTCTAAAATGAGCTAAGTGCATTTGTGTGGATCTGTTTCTAGTTTCTTTATTCTGTTCCATTGATCTATGTGCCTATCCCTCCAACAGTACTATATTGCATAGATTATGGTAACTATAAAGTTATATTTTTTTAAATTTAAATTCAATTAGTCAACTTACAATACATCATTAGTCTCAGATATAGTGATCAAGAATCCATCAGTTGCGTATAACACCCAGTGCTCAACACATCACGTGCCCCCCTAATGTCCATCACCCAGTCACTCCATCCCCCACCCACCTCCCCTCCAGGAACACTCAGTTTGTTTCCTAGAGTTAAGAGTCTCATGGTTTTTCTCTCTCTCTGATGACTTCCCATTCAGTTTTCCCTCCCTTCCTCTATGGTCCTCTGCCCTGTTTCTTATATTTCACATATGAGTGAAACCACATGATAATAGTCTTTCTCCGACTGACTTACTTTGCTCAGCATAATACCCTTCAGTTCCATTCACATCGATGTAAATGGTAAGTATTCATCCTTTCTGATGGCTCAATAATATTCTATTGTGTGTATATATATATTTTTTCACATGTTCTTTATCCATTCATCTGTCGATGGACATCTCAGCTCTTTCCATAGAAAGGGGAACCCTCTTACACTGTTCGTGGGAATGAAAGCTGGTGCAGCCCCTTTGGAAAACAGTATGGAGGTTCCTCAAGAAGTTAAAAATAGAGCTATCCTAAAGTTAGTTTTAAAATCAAGTAGTGTCATTTCTCCAATTTAATTCATTTTATTCAAGATGATTTTAGGTATTCTAGTTCCTTTGTCTTTTCATATAAATTTTTGGTTACAGCTTGTCTGTATCTACAAAAGTCCTGCTTTGATTGGCTAGGAATTACTTTAAACCTATAAATCAGTTTGGGAAGAACTGACATTTGGACTTTGTCGAGTTTTCCAATCCATGAACATAGCGTGTTTCTCTATTTAAGATATTTCTAAAATTTCTTTATTTTACAAGTGTTCTGGAGATCCTGTACATGTTTTGTTAGATTTATACCTAAAACACCAAGTTTTTCAGTATTGTGTTTTTAATTTTTTTCAAGACTTTATTTATCTATTTGACAGAGAGAGAGAGAGAAAGAGTGAGAGGGCAAAGCAGGGGGAAGAGAAGGAGAGGAAGAGGGAGAAGCAGATTCCCCACCCAGCAGGGAGTCTAATGAGGGGCTTGATCCCAAAACCCTGGGATCATGACCTGAGCTGAAGGCAGACACGCAACCAACTGAGCCACCCAGGCACCGTTAGTATTGTCTTTTTTTCTAATTATTCATTGCTAGAATACAGAAATACGATTTTTTTTATGTTGACTTTGTATCCTGCAAGATTGCTAAACTGCCCTAAGAGTTCCAGAAGCTCCTTTGTAGAGTCACTGGGATTTTGTTTTTGTAATGTACTCAGTTAATGGATTTCTTAGGGAAGTGAGGATGGAATAAGGCCTGATGCCATCACTAAACATATCCTCTTTAAGGAGCAGAAAGATAAGATTTAGGGTGTTAGGGTTCATACATTCGAAAAAGTTAGCTATCAGGATTGGGTGAAATACACAGCTACTAGAATAGTTTCTTACTCAGAGTGAATATGAGAAAAGCACTACTGAGACCAGTCACACCCCAATTCATACAAAAATAAATAAATGCAGTAAGAGGAATTTTCTGGCTTTTATGATTGGCATATTATATTCTATGTGCTGGTTTCTAGATTGGCTCATATGAGGCACACAGCTACCCTGCTGCATTTCAACATCACAACCTCTCTCAGAGAGAACGCATTATACGTTCCTGTGCTGTTCTTAGCTCTTGACTGCAAGCTTACATGTAAAAATATGTCTTCTTAGCATATTACAGAGGCTTATTACATACAATGTGGATTCAAGAATACTTCATTTGAGGGTGTCTGGGTGGTGTAACCGGTTAAGCCTCTGACTCTTGGTTTTGGCTCAGGTCGTGATCTCAGGGTCCTGAGAGCAAGCCCCACGTAGGGCTCCTTGCTCAGCACGCATTCCGCTTGAGACTCCCTCTCCCTCTGCCCCTCCTCCCTGTGCTCTCTCTAAAATAAACAAATAAAATCTTAATAAAAAAGGAAAAGACTTCATTTGAAGACATGGGTTTAGTCCTTATTGAATGACTTTGAGTAAGTTACTTGATTTTGGCCTATCAGTTTCCTCATCTGAAAAATGGGAATGGTCCAAAATATTTCAATTTCTATATGTATTTCACAGATCCTTGTAATTCAATGAGGTAAATGCCATTGTCTCAATTTTGCAGATGAAGAGCCCCTGGCCTAGGGGTTGGCTGATGGCTTTGCTCCAGATCATGCTATGAGTAACAGGTGAAACAGAGCCTAGTATCTAAAGGCGACTGGACTCCAGAGCCTGTGAGTGTGGCTATTTAAATAGAGAAAGTCCTAAGGGGTGGGATAAAGAAGCTAACAAAGTGTAGTCGGACCACAGAGGAGGGATGAGAGGGACCATGTACGACAAGACTGTAGTCCAATCCTGGAGGAGAAAGAACTACCTGCTAGGAGATGCCTGTTGATTCACTGCTGTTGTATCGTAAATGTGACCATTAACATTGGGACCATATGGAGACATCTTAGTGCATTTAAACAGGTGCACTGGGTGTTATACGCAACTAATGAATCATCGAACTTTACATCAAAAACCAGGGATGTACTGTATGGTGACTAACATAATGTAATAAAAAATATTTTAAAAAAATGAATTAAAAATAAAATAAAATAAAATAAACAGGTATCATCAACGTATTTTCATTTTTTTAAATATTTTATTTATTTGAGAGAACAAGCAGGGGGAGTGGCAGGCAAAGGGAAAAGCAGGCTCCCTGCTGAAAAAGGAGCCTGACACACGGAACTTGATCCCAGGACCCCGGGATCATGACCTGAGCCGAAGGCAGATGCTTAACCGACTGAGCCACCCAAGTGTCCCAATGCATTTTAAGGGTCATGGATAGAGTGGGATTTTTAATTAGATACATAGTTTTCTCCAAACTAGTCACAGTAATTTCCACTGAAGTGAAATGATTACAGGTACAACTATCAAGAAGAAAGAGGAAAATAAAAATGTCATTGTCTTTCTTTGAGAAACAGGTGTGGGGCTTAATGAAGAGATATTTCAGTCACCTTTAATTTTTCTTTCCCCACATTCTAAAAATAAGGAGAAACCACAAAGGAAACACCAGTGGAGTGACTAATGTGTGCCGCCAACAATGCTATCAAGTAGGTGCTAGTCTCGTCTTGAAGATAAGGCTGAAGGGGGTAAATGGACTTGTTTATAGTTGGACGGCCAGTAAACCATAGACTTGGAACCCAACTGCAGGCTCCCCTCATTCCACAGACTCACCCTGTCCAATGCATCATGCTGCCTCTCAAAGAATAAACAGCAGTTCTGATTTTGATTCTGATGAGTCGATTACCCATATTTCAAAGGAATTATATAATGGCTAACCCGTGTGGCATTATTACTACTCGCAGAGCCAATGAATCATTAACATCTCTAACCGGGTGGTTGTAACTGCTCCTGCCATGGTTGTCTTGTCCCCTTTCCATCCAGAGTTTTGGATTAAATATTCATTCACCATTTAAATATTAATGCAGCCCCACTGTTTCTGTAACAAATATTAATTTCTTATGGCATTTCCAGGCAATGCATAAGTTATACATTTCATATCCCTCAGGAACTGCTCATCGTCTGGCCCCTTTTGTGCACAGTGGTTCACTCTTCTCGGTTGCAGGGGTCTGGTAGGAGCAGGAGGGGAGAGGCAATGGGTTTGCAAACCAAGCACCTGCCCACTCACTGCTTTCCTTCCTTCTCACTACTGTGTTGTTTGTGGTCCAGGGACTGCTGCAACCAGTAACTCAGGAAGCCAATGGACAAAGCAAAGGAAGATCACTGTGCTTGGAACTCATGCTGTAAGTCAAACCTCCAGACATCACTGAGTGTCAGGATTTTCAGGATGGATCATCTCATCCTCGTTCATTATCCCAACCTCACTCACTTCTTCTCTCTTCAGACATGGATCCATTCCCCCCACCCCCAGCTTTTCAGCTATTTTCTGATTAGAAGGACACTGTATTCACATTTTGGGGTGGGGGGAGGAATTCATACTGAGAAAGGGTGCTACTTAAGAGTCTCAAAAAACCTTCCTTTGCAGACATGGTGCTCAGAATTATCTGGTGGGGCTTACTGGAATGTAGACTGGATGGCCCACGGAAGACCCACTAAATCAGAATGTGGGCTGGGACATGTGTTCAAGACTTAGGAAATTGCAACATATTCCAAAGTCTGAGCAGCTTCGGTTTAAGTATTGGGTTAACTAGGCTTTGATTTCAGACAGACTTGTATTTGAACTCTGGCTCCACTCCCTATTCACTCTGGGATTCTGGGCAAGTTGCCTTTGTAGGTCCCCTATCAGTAGAAATGGGGATAATAATACTGAACTGCAGTCAAGGTGCTAAACAAATCCCTTGCCTCCAAAAGTTTCCTCCTGCCCCTTTGTTTTTTAAATTTTTATTGTTGTGTTAAAGCTGTTTAAAAGAACAAAAATAATACTTTAAAACAGGATTTTTGATAATTGGAAGCGAGGCTGCAGATACAGCATTTAGCCCTAAGCCTGACACACAGCAAGTGTGCAACAGCGAGTACCTATCAGTCATATTGACAGTATCAAAATCATAGGTGAACAAGTTGGCCAACCCCAGTCTGACACAAGAAAAGGACACCAGCTAAGACTGCTTCACTCCTTCTCCATCAAGGCAGAGGTATCCCCAGGATCAGAGGAAATTACAAGAAGCCATAAAAGAATTTCAAAGGTAGAAATGAAGTTCAAGGCAGCCTAACAGGAGGTCTGCAACATGTTCTCTATAAGGCTTTTGGTTTTCATAATTAATTCATACTGGGCAACTGAGAGAGTTCCTTTCTGGCAGGCCTTGAAGTGGGCCATTTACTGGGCAATTAGTCATGACTATTCCAGGTCACCGTACCCTGCTTGCTCCTCACCCGGCCCTCCCCACCAGCCAGGCCCTCCCCACCAGCCCGTCTCAGAAGCAGAGCTCACTGGGCTTTGCTCCTCCATCCCAACACCACTGGGATTCATCTTGGGCTTTCGAGGGAAAAGTCTTAGAATGAGAGAATTCTAGAACTTTCAGACTGAATATACCTGGGCAGAAATCTTGAGTGCATAATCTACCAGCTGATTAGAACTGGACAAGTCTTTTAACCTCTCAAATCCTTAGTTTCTGCCCTTTAAAAATATGGGTCATATTCTCCATCATGTTATGAAGTTTAAGAGAGAAGACATATGACAACAAAAAATACCCAAACCAAACAAGAGAAGATCTACGCAAAAGACTGTCATAATAGTTATACTTTTTCCTACTATTATTCTAAATTCTTTTCTTCTGGTCTATAAAGATTTTTATCTTCCTCTCAAAATTTGCCAAATAATTGCTATAATACATCCTTTACTGTTCATTTTGTTTCTTGCTCCCCCCCGCCCAGCCCTTAACTTACCTACTTCTCTGGGTAGAGAGAGAGCTCTTTAAGCTGGGAGAGCACAAAGTTAAATATCCCTTGGAGTGAGAGCTACACTGAACAAAATTTCATCTTCACTTGTATGTCCGCTTTCTTCAAAAGCTGCAATCATCGACGACCCCCTTCCCTTCCATATCAGGGGCTATTCAGGAGGTTGCATTGTTATTAAGTGCAGCTGCAGTTCTAATATGCCGTGGCTACAAAATCACACTGTTCCAACCTTGGGTATGTCGACAGAAAGGGAATGTTTGGAGCAAGAGAAAGACTGGTTCTGTCCTCATTCTTGCTGCTCAGCGCACACCTGGAACTCAGTGTCCGGTTCTGGGTATCTCACTTTGATGCCAATACAGACCAACAGTAGTACATTAAAGAGAGAACCATCTTGAGAGTAAGGAGATGATAAGGTAAGAGCAGGTGAAAGGAAAACTTGGACCATGAAACACAGGGATAAGATGATGGCGGATGGACTAAGATGTAATTACTGGCTTCAAAAATTTGAAGGGTGTAGTGAGATTTAGCACACTCTGTGGAACTGCAGATGGGTAAACTGAGAGTTGGCGAGTAAGTTTCACAGGGTTATATGGGTTGAATATATAAGAAACAATTTTCTAACAACAGGGCTATCCTAAAATGGAATTGGCTGGCCCACTAGGTAGTAAGCTCCCATTTCTGCAGCTCTTCCAGCAAATGATGGAGGGAGGGGTGTTATCCATATCAATCTTTTAGTGTAGGTGATATTTAAAAATCTTTAAAAAACACCTGAGATTCTAGGAATTGAATCACAGAGATACTATACAATGAGGACAACACTTCTCAAAGTGTGTTCCTCAGAACAGACATGTTTTAATGTAAGGGTTCTGCAATCAAGTAAGTTTGAGAAATGTTTATTTGGCTTGGTTAAATATCGTCCCAGAGGACTCCCTGAGTTAATGAATATTGTAAATCTCCAAAAATGTACAAACTTCATAAAGTGATTCCTAAAGTCATTTGGTCATAGAATCCTTTCATTTACTGTGCAGTTTTTCGTCGTGGAAAATGCTCGTAATACTCGTGTAGGCAAACCCTGCATGTGACGAAGTAAGAGGAGAGGGGGCTCTGGAGCACGACAGAAAAGTGCTCAAACCCTGCCTCTGCCATTTGCTAACACGTGTCTTTGGACAAATTACTTTTTTTTTAAAATTTTTTTTATTATATTATGTTAATCACCATACAGTACATCCCTGGTTTCCGACATAAAGTTCGATGATTCATTAGCTGCGTATAACACCCAGTGCACCATGCAACACGTGCCCTCCTTACTACCCATCACCAGCCTATCCCATTCCCCCACGCCCCCTCCCCTCTGAAACCCTCAGTTTGTTTCTAATAGCCCATAGTCTCTCATGGACAAATTACTTTTATTTATTTATTTTTAAAGATTTTATTTATTTATTTGACAGAGATAGAGACAGCCAGTGAGAGAGGGAACACAAAGCAGGGGGAGTGGGAGAGGAAGAAGCAGGCTCATAGCGGAGGAGCCTGATGTGGGACTCGGTCCCAACTCCGGGATCACGCCCTGAGCCGAAGGCAGACGCTTAACCGCTGTGCCACCCAGGCGCCCTGACAAATTACTTTTATTCCCGATCCTCCTTTATCTCCTGTGTAGCATCCGCAAGGTTTGAAAGATGCAGAGCCTCACAGCCGGCACAGTCAAGACGATGATACAAGTTCACCATCACGATCACCACTATTTTGACAGGATCTGATGGGGTTCTGCTTCCACAAAGGTCTTTAGTTATTTGAGATTCAACAGAGTAAAGTGTTCGTGACATTAGCTTTTTGGGGGTGAATCTGGCAGTAGATTTAATCTGAAAATATGTGTGTGCCCCGACTCTTCTAACCCTCTTCAAGGAAGATACCTTCAAAATATTTGCACATATGCACAAATATACCAGCATTCTGTGTAACAGTCAAAAGACACTAAAAATAACCTGAATGTCTATCACTGGAGGACTTATTATCAAAATGAAACAGAACGAGGCAAAACAAATGCAATTCGATGTGGTCATTTAAAAACAATGATAGATAGGTCAGTTGACATGAAAAGATTCTTCCTGGCGGATTCTAGTGCCTGTACCATCGTGCCTGGATCATTGCAGGTGATCACAAAATAGTTTTGAAATACCATGAATCAATGTCATATATATTTCTGAGTGAAAAAGAACAAGTTGCAAAACAACAGCATATATACTTTTGTGGTTCTATATATATACTATATGCACATATGGGTGCAGACATGTTTATGCATATATTATACACACGTACAATAATGAAGCATACAGATACATATATATGTGTATCAGTAGCTGGGGATCTTTGACACTGGAAGCCTTAGTTCACCTTGCCCCAGACCGACCCTTAATATTGAAAAGCCTTCCTGTGATGTCTGCAGGTTTCAGGACTTTTCCCCGTATGCTCTGCCCCATATCCACATTTCCATGATGCTTCCATTATAGCTCAGTTGATACTGGATGCCAAACTCAATCCTTTTAGCTGCATCCCCAAGAATAAACTCACATCCAAGTCTTTTCTTATTTTTGTTGACATTGCTGAAGATTTGTAAGAGTTATTCTTAAGCATATAGGGTGGCATCAAAACAAATATGGCCTCCTGACATCTTGGTGACTTCCACATCGCTTCCTTCCCCTCGGTCCTGCCCTCTTCTCTCCCTTTCTCTACCTCCAGAGTAACAACATAACCCTTGTGTTTATTCCTCCCCACTCCCACCCCACCAAACCCTTCTTACCATAACTAGGGCTCTTGTTTTCTAGCTTAGGAGTTCATTTTCTAACTGAAACATATACACAAACAAATGCCCTTTATACAATGAATTCCATTGGATGATTTTTCTCCCCATCTAATTATAAATTACAGACAAAAGTGTCTACATCATTAATAGTCCCAATCTTCAGAGTATGAGTTTGTAGAGATTGGGGTATATAGTTGGGTAAGTGATTTTACCTTTTTGTGAACATATCTATCACTTGAATTTTCTTACAGAGTATGTTTTATGTTTGTAATCACATGAATAAAGGAGTTACACAGTCTCAGTTCACTATTTCCATTGTCTGAATAGAAGGACATGAGACAAGTGAGAAACGGAACCCATCTGGTGATCAAGCGCAGCAGAACAAGAGGAGAGACCAACGTAAAAGGGGACTTGACTCTGTTCCATCCCCGTGTGTTGGAGAAGGGAGCATGAATCTTCTTGGGTGATCTAGCATAGACACATAAGCAGCCCAAAGCCGGCATTTCTATACTAAGCAGATGGTGTGCCCTGAAAACAAAAGCCCTTCAACTTAGTCATGAGAAGAGTATGTTGTTCAATTGAAGTCCCCGCTAATGCTGTGGTTATACACCTGTAAGCGAGAGCTCTGCTGAGAAGCTTGTCGGCAACTCTCCATTATGCTAAATAGCTGTGGAAGAACTAGATACCTGGCTGCTGAGATAATAACACGGACGGTGTTTGAACATTTTAGGGCTGTGACTCATCTTCGTTTCCTTCTCTTTTCTCATGCTTGAAATTGAACACTTCTCTTTCTTTGGGGGAGTTGATTTTCCATAGCAAATGTTACTCATTGATAGCCCTGAGGATGGGAAGTGTTCATCTTTCTTGGCGGCCCCATACATTCATAGGGATGCAATTTCACTTTATATCTTGCTCTGGCCTCAGAGGCTCATGGGCCAGTGAAAAAGGAATAAAAGCTAGAACAAGGACAATACTAAATATGATTAACAATGGCAGCTAAAATTTGAGTGCTAGGTGCTAAGGTCAGCAACAAAGAATTTTAAATGCGAGAATGGACTCCACCTTTTTCATCAGTCTATTATATGTGCCATCTTTTGTGCCCATTTTACAGATGAAGAAACTGAGGCTCAACTAGATGAATCTGCCCAAGGTGGGTGATACGAGATTGTCTCATCCAAATAAGTCCCAAGGACAGCACTTTACTTTACTAAGTGACTGAAAACCATGAAATTTCGTAACTCAAAGGATCCTTCGGAGAGAGTCCAACCTCCTTGTTTTACAGGTGGTAAGCTGACATCCAGAATGGTAACTGGGATCGCGACATCACAGATGTGAGCTAGCTGTGACGGGGCCAGAAGCTTCTACCTAGTACATCTCTGCTGCTCAAGTGTGTAACAATTGGTCCAAAAAGAGGGAATCCTCAAGAATCTTACTACCTCACTTAGCCCCACCAATATCCACGCAAATCAACCCCCAGCGTCCACAATGAGTTTTTCAAAAGATAACCTTTATCAGGACAGGGCCTTCCACCTTCTAGGAAGAACCATCATTTGTCCCCCAATGAGACTGCTCAAATGGATCAGACAGACAGGAAGAGTGCTGGCTCGGTGGCATCTGATTTGAGAATGGGAACAGATTGCTGGCATATTCCGAAAAGCCCATTAAATTTCACTGAATTATTCAGTCCCTTCCTTGCTCCTTCACAGAGTGATCTGTCTTCTATGGTTCCATTCGGTTCTTTCCAATTCTCCAATCCTCAAGTAGAAAGTCATGCTTTGCAAATGCTCCTGCATAGCTGAGTATGGAAGAAAATGCCTTCACCAGACAACTTTGGTCCCCTCTTTTCTTATTCCAGCACAGCCATTGGGGTACACAGGTGGCTGGGTTGGGGTGAAAGTCAGGGAACATGCATCAGACTTTCTTGTGTGGTTGGTTTTTTCACCACTTTATTGAAGAATGATTTACAGTTTTCCTATCATGAACTTCACAAAGTTGGGCATGCCACTTTACCCCTCTCAGTCCAATTTCCTCACCTCTAGTTTTACAAATGAGCTATAACTTTAACTCACATGGGTGTTGAGATGGCTAAGTGGGAAGAAAGAAATGCAAACCTGCTTATAAACTAAGAAGCACAAAACTAATCCAGCAAAGATGTTGATTCACTTATTATGAGAACACTGCAGAGGATAAAACACTGGAGGGAAAAATCTTATGATTTGTCTAGATTTGTCTTTCACTTTTGTAGATTTTTAATACACCTCAGAATATAAGAAAGCTATAGACATGTAAAATTGACTTAAAAGAATTTTAGATCATAAGGGTTTGAACCAACTGTTCTTCTAAATATCATAGTCCATGCTGCTATGTTCACTATTCAGAAATTGGGTCCCATGCGAGTCCAGAGATGAAGAACTCACTGTTTCAAACCCATAGATTTTTTTGGATATCAATTATTTTCCAAGGCTACCATTCTAGCTCCTATGTCCCTTTGCATAAGGACAAAAAAAAGATACTTAAGGGATCCAGATATGTCACAAATGTTTCAAATCACCACTTTGAGCTAGAAGGGTCATCCTAGAATGAGGTATATAAAACAAAAAAGGTTTCTATCTCTGGTTGACAAACAAGGAATGAATAATAGAGACATAAATGTGATGAGGGGAGGGTTGAGCAATCGTGACTGACATGATTCATTCTTACCTTGTTTATATTTATTAACAACAACAACAATTGTAGTAGCCTAGTAGAGTGGCTCCTATGTGTCAGAGCTTTATTTCCATCATCTCATTTAATTGTCCTAATAAACCTGGGGTGTGAAGGTTAAATCCACTTCTACCGGATGAAGAAACTGAAAATTAAGTGTATATAAAATTTACTCAAGATCTCAAAACAAGCAGGGGATAGAAACTTGACTAGAAACCAGGGCTACTTAAGTACAAAGCCCTCTCATATGAAACACAGCAGTGCTTTCCCTTAGATGGACAGACGTTGCATGCCTTCCATTTTGGAACTGTGCCTCGTGTACAGCCGACGTCCATTAGATGATTCTTGATCATGTTGAGTTAGCATAGCTGGACAACAGACTGAAAAGCTGGAGAAATGTATGAAACTTCAGAATAGATCAGGTTGAGTAAGAAGATGACCTATTACACAAACAATGAATCATGGAACACTACATCAAAAACTAATGATGTACTGAATGGTGACTAACATAACAAAAAAATTTAAAAAAAAAAGAAAGAAAAAAGAAGATGGCCTATAAATCATAAATCCCGAGTTTCCTTCCCATCTTTGACATCACTGTATTGCGTGACCTTGAGCAAACTGCTAACCCTCTCCATGCCTCAGTGGTGATGCCTGTAAATGGGGACTATTGTACCTGTATCACACATCTATCAGGTTGGTTCCAAAAATTAAAAGAGATGTCAGGACAGGTACTTAGCACTACAAAGACATTGCTATTATTATTGCTCTTCGTGACTAAGCATAAAGGTTTATGGTATCTCTCTCTGAAAAATAACTGTGATAAACTCACATAAGCAAAGGCCTGGGAGGATTGTGGGCAAAGACATGAACAGAGGGGAGTAGGACGTGTGTGGGTGAGCAAGATGAGTAATACAGGCACTGTGGGGCACGAGAAGTATTACAAGCGTTCATGGGAGGCTGAATTCAACCCAGGATTACAAGTCTGTGGGGTGAATTGGAGGTGAGACAGGTGAGCCACAGAAGTGGGTATTGGGAGAAGTCAGAGATGGGAATGATTGACTCACTGTCTCACTTCTGGATCCATTTGCTGGAACCACAAAGCAGGTGTTAACCCTGCAGAATAGCCAGGGGCAGAAGAAAAATAAGTTCATTTAATAGATTTTTATTGGGCACCTACTAAGTGTATGAGAATGGGAAGACAGTCAACTGTTGTAATTATAAAGACAACAGTTGTTAGGACAACGTGATGTATTGAAAAATGATTAAAACAGAGTCTGGAATAAACTCAGCACAATGAACGGTGGTGATGATAGTTGTATTTATGTGGTGCTCAGAAAATGTGGAATGTAGAGATGCATAACACATAGACCCTGACTTCAAGAAGTTCACAAGTGGTGGGGCCAGATCTAAAGCAGGATACGAAAGACTCGAGAGCAGAAGAAAGAAAGTGGAACTGTGGCAGACTGCTTGCAAAAAATGGCTCTGAGGTCCCACAAGTTCCTGCACCAACAGCCTTTGTAATGCTCCTTGACAGCTTCCCCCATCAACAGGTGGAGTCTATTTTGCCAACCCATACATGTGGGAGAGCCCGGGGACTGTGCCAATAGAATGTGGCAAAAGAGACCTTGTGCCGGTTTTGAACATAGGCCCAAAAGGCCTTGCACACTTACAGTTTCTGTCTTGGATCCTTGTCAGCTTCCATGAAGGCAAGCCCACCCTAGCTAGCTAGTTGTCGAAAGACACATAGTCAAGTCACCTTTGTTGCCCAAGCCCACAGTTAGCTAACTGCCAAAGAATCAGTGAAGCTGGTGTAGCCTAGCCAGCCTCAGCTGACCCACTGATAGACTATTAACACATGTGTGAGCACAGCTGAGATTATCTAAGCCTGGCCACATCAGAACTTTGTAGCGGATCTAAAGACTTGTGAGCCATGACATGTTGCTCATGTTCGGAGTCATTAAGTTTTTGGGTGGTAAGGTATGCAAATGATACAAGAAGCAATATTCACCTACTACCTACCTTCTCCTCTGTCACAACTGGTCTGTGAGGTTTTGTGTCACTTTCTTTATAGATGAGAAAAGAAAGACTAAGGCAANGAGTAAGGCAAGAAGTAACTCATCCAAGGTCACATGGCTAGAACTGGTAAAGCCAGGATTTTACATAGTCTGTTGGACTCCAAATCCTGTGTACATCNAAGGCAAGAAGTAACTCATCTAAGGTCACATGGCTAGAACTGGTAAAGCCAGGATTTTACATAGTCTGTTGGACTCCAAATCCTGTGTACATCACACTTTGTCATATTACCTTAAGTAAGATAAAGAAGTTGGCTTATGGGTTGATCAGGGTGGCCAGCTTTGCAAGCAGAACTGACAGCAAGGGAGAAAGGAAGAAAGTCCATTCACCACCCAGGGGTGGGGCTCCTTAAAGGTAGGCACCTAAGTCTGAGCAAGAGAACACCAGGAGTGAAACCACAAAGGTCAAATGGGATGATTCTTGTCTAGCCTCCTTAAACCATGCAAGAAAGGAAAAGTTGATTACCAACCAGAAACATGTCAGGAAACAGGAAGGATTTTGGGAAGAAAAAGTGACACAGGTGAGGGCTCCAGACATGGTGAATCAACAATCCATCAGGAAAGGAAAAGAAAAGAAAAGAAAAGAAAAGGAAAGAAAAGAAAAGGAAAGGAAAGGAAAGGAAAGGAAAGGAAAGGAAAGGAAAGGAAAGGAAAGGAAAGGAAAAAGAAAAGAAAAGAAAAGAAAAGAAAAGAAAAAAGAAAAAAGAAAAGAAAAGAAAAAAGAAAAGAAAGAAATGTGACCTTAGATTGGAAAGACTGGAAATGGTGAAACATTAGAATATCAGAGCAAAACTTAGGCCAGCACGTAATTTCCAGTAATCCTCATCCCACCTTCCAAAGAGAAAGAAATCTGAACAAGAAGTCTGAAAAGAGTATTTCAACGATCAGAGCACAGGAAAATCTGTTGTTTTAAACTCTACTCTGAAATATTTCATCAACCTCTTTGATTATCCCTTTTGTTCAAGGCTCTTTCTCATGCTCTACAAGAAGAGAAATTCCTTAAGGTTGTCTCTGTAGGATGAATGTAACTTATGCTCACCAAATAATTCTGACCACATGGAAGGATCAGCCTTCTGGGCACACGGTAAGATCACACTTCCAATCTCTCTTGTGGTCAAGTGGAACAGAAGAGTCCTAGCCAGCGAGTTATAAAGGTAAGTAATATGTATCTCTGTCACGCCAGGAAACTTAGTAGATGGACTTGCAACCCACCAGACATCTCTTTCCCTGCTCTTTCTGTCCCTCTCGTGCAGAGGTGAACATTAAAGATGGTGGTTACACCACCAATCTGGCTCCCTGAGTGACAACAATTAGTGAAGTTCCCCCTGCCAACTGATGAGGGATAAGCACTAAATAAACCTTTGTTATTTTAAGCCACTGAGTGGTGCAGGTTAGTTGCTACTGGAGCGAAATCTAGTTTGTTTTGATTAATGGAGCCCTCTTCTCTTTGCTAGACTAGATCGTAATTTCTCAGAGTGTGCGCTCTGGAACACTGGTTCTGAGAGTTTCTCTGTTAAAAGGATTCTACGGTGAACTCTGGAAAACACTGCCTAATCTACCCTTCTCTTTTAAAAGCTCAAAAACACTTCAGAGCAAATTGAAATTTACTACTCGAGACCCTACCCTTGGCAAACCCATCTATTTTTAAGGCCTCAAATGCCACAGATATGCAGCTTATTTCTAAATGTATAACTCCTACATTCTGGATATCCCCACATAGCATGGCGTTTCAAATTCAATATGGCAGACCCCCAATTCATGATCTTCCTATAACTCAATCTGCTCCTTTTGTTTACCATAATTCTTCTTAGATGTTAAGTCACCTTCTATTTTTTGTATGCGTACACATTTAAAAGCTCTCTGAAGTCATGGAATGTATCTAGTTCATCACTATCTACACCTACACAAAGCACAAGGACTGGCACATAGCAGATGCTAACGATGTTTGTTAAATGACTGGCGCCTTAGAAACTTGAAGATGTTCATTATGTCTTTTGAAACATGACACTAATATAAAAATATAGGCTTTGGAGCACAAGAAAGTTAGGTATGAACTTCAGCTCCCCCATTCATATCTTGCAAATTTGTATGTTAAGGTATCTGAGTTTCAAACTTCTCTGTAAAGTGGAGAATATCTTACCACATACTGTTGCAGAGAATATTACATAAAGTGCACTTTATATGCTCAGCAAGCATGAAAAAGATGCTAAAAATTTTGAGCTCTCTTATCTTTCCTCCTGAGCAAGTAACTGTTGCTGCCAACATTTAAGTCTTGCTGATAAAATTTGAGTCGTTAATTCTCTGGGAAGTCACTGCAAGCTCTACAGAGGTGATCCTCGACTTCTCTTAATTATGATTCTATTTTCTGAATGCTTTCTGGCTCTATCCCCATCTTTCTCTCTCCCTAGTGTATTTGCCTTCTTTCTGGCCACCATCAACCATCCCTTACCCAGATTCCCTAACTATTCTCTAGCCTTTAGACTTTTAGTAACTCTACATTGCTCCCAGAATGATCTTCCGAAATGAAAGCTATTAGTCGCCTCCTCAAAACCTTGATTGGCACTCCACTGATCTCGGAATAAAGATCAGGTTCCCTTCTTGGCTGGACTTACTACAAAGGTCCTTCAGATTTTTTCCCATTCTCACCATTTTAGCTTCACATCCTACCAGCGTCTCCTTTAAATCCAATGCTTTAATTACACCGAACTACTTTTGGGATGTGCAAATAGCCTCTGCTCACTCTCCTAACCATACTTTTGCCAATGTGAATCTCTGCCTAGGGCAATATAGCACAGCCCTTCACCCGGCTACATTTAATTCACCATCTGAGGTTCAGTTGATATATTAACCTGTCCAAGAAACCTTCCCTGGCCTTACTCTCCTGACCAGAGCATTCACTCTTCCCAATGACCTGTAAGGTAGGTATCGTTTTAATCAAATTTCACAGATAAAAGGACAAAGGCTCTGAGAGGTCGAGTCACTTTCCAAAGGTTCCACAGTCAAGAAGTGGGGAAGCCAGAACAAAAGTATCAGCAGTACGACTCCAGAGCTGTACTCTTGACTGTTTACTTCCTTATACCATCTCCTCAAAAATGAACTTGTACTGTCTCTCCTTCATGTCTATCACACGCACATACAGATATCTATCATGGTCTAGATCCTTGATGGCATTTTTACATTTAACCCCCTAAAATCGCCCCAGGAGGTAGACATGTTTATTCATGGTAAAATTAATTTTCAGAGAGAAGAAGCAACTTGTTAGAGTTCCCAGGTGGTAGAGACTTCTCTGCTTTCTTTCATTGGGCTACTTCTTCCAGAGCCCTCTAATCTTCTTCCTCCTACTGATCTGACAGGATGTCTTCCTAATCCTTCTCTTACGGCCACTCCAATGATTTTCTAAACTCACAAAATTATGCCTCTTTGGAAGCTCATCTTATTATTCACTCACTTAACAAGCAACATAAGAGACCTGTTTAGGATGATGTCGATCTGTGGGCAAAACAAAATCCCCGTCCTCATGCAGCTCCCATTCTACAGGGAGAGAGACAATAAGTAAATGCACCCAGACTTCCTGTAAGTAAAGTAAAAGGAAGTGAGGGCTAGAGAGAAAAATGAAGCAGGACAAAGTGATGGAGAATAATGGCAGACGACCTTTGAATAGAATGGCTCAGAAGTCTCTTGGAGGACCAGAAAGTAAACTGAACCTGTGACTCACTCCTCAAAAGAAATCCTTGAGATAAAGGATTCCCTTTTCCCTCCTCTACCCAGTGTCTTTTAGCACCACACTCACACACATGCACGTGCCACCCCCATACTTATACACACACAGAAACACACACACATATGTACATGTTTCTCTNGCATGTTTCTCTCTCTCTCTCACACACACATACATTTATCTATATATATATGTGTGTGTGTGCGTGTATATATATATATGTTACTTTTGCATTCACTGCATGAGTCAACCAGTTCTCCACTCAACTGTTCCTTCCACAAACTTGTTTTACAAGATCAGTGTTAATAAGAATTATCCAAAAAGCTCATTAAAATGCAGATCACTGAGACACAACCCAGGATACCCAAAATCAGTAGAACCGTGGTGGGCCCCCGAAATTGTGCTGTTAAGATGACTGATGCAGTGTCAGGAGGCCAGTTTCTCACAATTCAGAGCTGTTCTACCTCTGACACCTCAGAAAGAAAGTATCCTCTTCCAGAGTACTGGTGTGGGTCATATGACTTTGGAGTAAGATGTGGATACACTCTTATTCATGTTCCATAAGCCTTGCTTATCTAATCTGTAAAATGGGGGAAACGATACCTTCTTCATTGGGTTGATGAAAAGATTAAATGAGATCTCTGTGAAGCATGTGCTATTAAGCTTTGGGGGGGACCTTCCCAGCTGCTATGTAGTCCCTCTTCGTCTCTCTCATGGCATTATCTAATGGATTCCACTCCTACCCCTGCAGGGACCCTAAAGCTCAGGAGCCCCTAATAGTCTCTTTGCAGTTTGAAAACCACTGAGAAGAGTGAGAGTCAAGAGAGAATGGCTTGTCCCAGTTATGCCGAAATCTAGTTTCTGAACCAGAACAAGAGCTGAGGTCACTTAACTCCCAGGTATTCTTTTCGTTACTTAGTCATCTCTATTCTCCGTTTCGGAGTTATGCTTCCCCGATTTCATAAGGAAAATGGGGTCCAGAGGGTGTTCTATTTAGAGCATCACTGTGGAGTGAATATAGGTTAGGTCTCTTCAATCAGACTGCCTGGGTCAAAACTCTGTCTCTGTCATCTAGTTATCTAGTTGCTGGGTGGCCTTGGGCCAATATATATTGTGTTCTATATATTTATATTTTTAACGTAGTTTTATTTTATATATAATTTTTGTTAACATGTATGTTTTTATAGTGATGTTAACTTAAGCAGTAAAGCTTAGAAACTGTACAGCAGCATAGCCTAGAAGAGTGCTATATATTTATGGAGATGTTAAGTTAAGCAGTGTACCCTAGAAATTTTCACCTAATTTCCATCCCCTTCATGAGTTCTAGGACTTTGGACAAGTAGTCTAAGCTGCTTGAGCCTCAGTTTCTTCCATATCCATGATAGATATCTGCTTCTTAGGGGGTGTGTGTGTGTGTGTGTGTGCGCACACACACGTGTGCGTGTGTTAGAACAGTTAATTCATGTTTAACATATAACACCATATCTGGCATCCAGATTTTGAGTAAGAGTTGATATCCCCAGGTCACATATCTCTATCAGAGTTTGAAAGAATGTTAGACCACCTAAGCTAACTCTTGGCCAGTGCAAGAGTTACCTGAACAACAGTTCTGGTAAGAAGTTGATTGTTTAAGGGCACCTGGGTGGCTCAGTTTGTTAAGCATCTGCCTTTGGCTCAGGTCATGATCTCAAGGTCCTGGGATCAAGCCCCACGTCAGGCTTCCTGCTCGGTGGGGAATATGCTTCTCCTTCTCCCTCTGTGCTCTCTCTCTCTCTCAAATAAATAAATAAAATCCATTAAAAATTTTTAAAAATAAATTGATTGTTTATTTAATAAGTTCCAGGAGCAGCGAAGTCAATACCTTGCTAAGTAGTATCTGATAGCATTTTTTTTTCCAGATAGAAATGCAAATCTCTGCTTCAGAAGAAGAAAACATAGTTTTAGGCTCCAGAGTCTGCATCATTTTTACTGGACAACGCTTTCTTCTACAGAGTCTGTTTTCTATTTAATGATAACTATTTTGGGATCCTGTTGGCTGTAGGAAAATTAGTAAAGGGTACAATTTTTCTTCTCCTCTTTCTCTCTTTTTCTCCCTTTCCCCCTTTTTCTTCTTCTTGGGTTTGGAGTGTTAAAGAATTTACTTAGGGTTTAATATAACACAGACTTCAAAGTAACAGAAGCAGCTGGCCAGTATTCCTATGGACACTGAATTCACCAACTTTTCCACTTTTTTGGTGCAAATGAAGAAGTTGATGGGATGTTTGATTTGTCAAGCAGGCACAGCTATGATATGCCATGCAGGCACTAGTTAGAACCCAAATCTCCATGAAACCAAGGATAGACAATGTGGTTCCTACTAAAATTTAGAGAGTTAAATATGTTTCTCCTTTTCTTAACAATCCTACCCTATCAGTATTTATGCTCCTGGTTTACTCAGTGAAGGAAGCTGAATATAATGGTGTCCTGGGACATAGAAGGGATTGAGAGGCAAAGAGAACTCAGTTCAATTCCCACACTCTTACTTATTTCACGGCTGGGTAATTTTGGGGAAATTCCTTAAGCTCTTTGAGCTTTACGTTTCTTAATTGTTAAGTAGGAACATGCCAGTCTACTTCACGGGGTCATCATGGGCGGTCAATACAGTAAAATCTGTAAAGTGCACGGCATTGTGCCAGGCACAGAGTAAGTACTCCAAGGATGTTGCTTTCCTGCGTCCTTGCCTTCTGACTTTCAGCGAATCTCAGAAGTGCCTTTACTTTTTTTCTCATGTCAAAAACTAATGGAATTGGAAGAATTAAGGTAAAAGACCCTCTACAGCAATATCGCAGGTAAAGGGTTATTCGAAAAACAAACACACAAATAAATAAAAGCTTTTTCAGAAAGGAGACTGGATGTGGGAGGATGGAGGAATTTTCTAAGGGGGCTATGAAGGGGAGAAAACCAGAAGGGGGGGAACACAAAGATATGAAAATGAGATGGTTTAAGCCCTCTATGGGGACTAGTTGACAGCTAGATGGGCTGGATTTGAAGGTAGGTATAGGATAATTGAGGCTGAAAAGCTAGACTTGGGGATGGGTGGAGGCACTAATGTGACCCCGAAAAGGGATGACTAAGCTCTCAGTGGGTAATGACATGTCTGTATCTAAACATAAAACATTAAAAAAAAAAACAAAATAGGTGTTTGATGACTCAAACCTAGGGAGAGATTCCTCAAACACTGGTGAGAACAAAAACACCAAGGAAGGAAGAATATTTTTGGGAAGATTAATTATGTTTGAATAACTTTTAAAACAATTTTTATTGCTATAAAACAGCCTCACAATTCAGCATTCTTCTGGCAAACGGCATCTCCACCAGGAAACACCCATGGATTTCTGAGCTTCACACTGAGTTCCAACTGTTGCCACGTTACTCAATGGCAAATGACACCCATATTTTCCCTTGCGAAAAATACATTTATTTTGGGGGGTGTAAAAAGCATATTTATTTTGGTTTATTTGATTTCATAAAGGGACAGTCACAGTTACTTCTAAATATTTGAAATCGATTGATTCACTCAACCACTGCTACCTTGTTTTCATTGAGAAGAAATGCAGATGGAAAAGATGTCTACCTTTTATATAGGTGGGAAACCACTTACAACAGAGCAGGTCTGCAGAGGAAGGCAATGTGGGTTAGGTGTCAACAATTTTCTGTTCTTCTGTGAGATCAGTGGAAGTCTGGTTGTGTGACCTCTGAGAAGCTAGACTGCGCATGTGTTCAGAAGGACGAAGACTACGGAGCCATGCTGGCTCAAGTGAAATTTCCATCCCCATCACTTACCAGGTACACGAACTGGGGGCCTGCTCTGAGTATCACTGTCTTCATCGGCAATGTTTTAATAGTACTGACTATCTGCCCTACCAGGTATGAGGAACTTTGAACGAAGCACTTTCTTGGCCTCAAGCCCGCAGACGATGCTCACAAAAGACTCATTTTCCTTTCCTCCTCATTTTTCTGAACTTCTTTAACTGAAAAATGAAGGTAGGAGTTCCCTGCAGTTCTGGAGAGTTGTAAAAATCAAATAAGTACATATTTTTGCATAGAGAGGAGAAGCCTTACAAATTATAACGGTATTGCTATTTGAGTATCTGGCATATTGTGGTGTTAAATAAATGAGAAGGAAGATAAGGATGTAACTATTATGGTGTGCTTATTATGTGCCAGGTGCATTTATTAGTTGTATAAGTCAGGGCAAGTAATATTAGTTGCTGTAACAAGCAAATGCTGTATATACTGTTCTTACCACAGTCCAGTGTAGCTGGAGCAGCTTTCCTCCCACAGAGTGGTACCCTTCATCTCAAAACTCCTCTAGGACCTCAGAGTTTACCACTGAATTTTTTTTTTTTACATCTGGCTGGTAACTGGGAAAGAATTAGTGAGTAGTCGGTTCTGAGATTCCAAGCTGGAAAAGGGCTTTATTACAAATGTCTTATTCCTTTGGCTAGATTTAAGCATCTATGTTTTTATTTATCATAAGGGGGCTGGAAGACTACTTATGTTTGCAGAAGAAAAATGAGACATTTTGCTGAACACATCATTTTTCCTGTGCTATATTATCTCATTTAATCTTCACAAAATGTTGTAAGAGAGGGCTTATTATGCATACTTTACAAATGAGATAACAGGCTGAGTGCGCTTAACTCGCCCAAAGCCACACAATTAGCAATAGACAAGCTTATGTTCCTCAAATTAACTTGAATTCCAACTTGAATTAACTTCAGTGAATTTTCAAAGAGATTGGACCTTGAGGTGAGAACATCTGGATTTAAAACTTTGCTTACCCACTTACTAGGTGTGTGACTTTGGGTGAGTTGTTTCCACTCTCTAAGTCCCAGTTTCTTCATTTGTAAAAGGGGAATTTTAAGAACAAATTACATAATGGGGTCATGAAACGATAAGAAGTTTATGTACCTATGGAGAGAGATATGTATCATCTATCAATAGAGTTTGGGTTAAGACAGATGTTCAGGATATATTCATTGTCCTCTTCCCTTCACGTGATAATACTACTACAGGAATAATAAAAGGGTAATTCCACTTATTCCGTAGAGGTCTACTATGTCCCAATGGATGTGGTAGGTACTATGGATTGTTCTATTAATTCTCACAAGCCTCTTCTCGGAGAGAAGTCATGTGCCTGACATCACATCAAAATGTTAAGAGTTGCAATTAGATCTCTGGTTCTCTGATTCCAAAACCACAAATACCACCCAGCATTGTACTTTGCCGATATAGGTCATCCAGCCCATTATTAGTTGTGCTTTGATTCTTTTTTCTACATCCATATTTAGACATGGAGAGTCTTTCCTTGAATATTTCTGGTGTTAGAGAACTCACAACTTCCTCCAAACATTATAGCGTTTATCAGGCAGCTTCTTGGTTAGAAATTTCTGTTGGGCAGAACTTTCCTTCCAAACAACTCTTATCCACCAGCCATAGTTCTCTGGGGTTCACAGAGAACAAGTCCACTTCTGCCTCGAGGTTGCAACTTGAACATTTAAGTACATTTATGACGAGCCTTAAGCTTTTCCCCCCCTTTGGCAAACTAGTCTCAGTTTCTTCAACCTCTCTATGCCATCTAGGCCGTTAACCCACCATACAGTGAACCCCAGGTAGTTTCCAATTTGTTAATATCTTTCTAGAAGTGCTGTAGTCAGAAGCAGAGGTGGTTTCCAGTTAGAGGCCAGAACGTTGAACAGTGGACTCTGTCCTGGACTTGGCATTCTCATTCATAAGAGCCTGAGATCCCATTAGTTTTCTTGGCAGCCTTATCCTGCCATTGGCACATGCTCTCCTTACAGTCATCTTATATCCCTAAGCTGGTGCATCACAAAATGCTGGGTCTATAAGAAACCTCAAAGATAATTTTGGAGAACGGGGGAATTGAGGTCCAGTCACTTAATCCAGTGGGTAGAAGAACCGTCTATACATTCTTCCCCATCTACCCCACCCATTCATCCATTCAACAACTGTTTCTCAAGTGCCCACTGTATATACGCCCCTGTGCTGAGTGCTGGGTGTACCGTGGTAGACAGAGCAGAAATGCTCTCTGCTTTCATGTGGCTAACAGTCTAGAACAGGAACCAGACTCTAGGCAAGCAATCTCCAGTAAAACATACTATAGTCTGTGAGGAGGACAGGACAAGAAAAGATCAGGGTTTTGTGAGAGAGGATAATAAGTGACCTGATTTAGTTCAGAGATAAGCACCGTGTACCACTAATTCAAAGCTTTTTTTAACTGCCCAATACCACTTTTGCCATTGAATTCATTCTATGCAGTGAAATAAAGGTGGCCACACATTTCTCTGACATTCCTCCCACCAAGACATCATGTGTTTCCCCACCCCTGGAATCTAGAATGGTCTGTGACTGCTTTGACCAGTGGGATAACGTGGAAGTAAAGCTCTACCAGTTCCAAGCCTAGCCTTGAAGATGATTGTCAGATTATGTTTTGGTCCCTCTGAGCTGCCATGTAAGAGTTTAACTTCACCTCTGAGCTGCCACGTAAGAGCTGCCACGTAAGAGTTTAACTTCACCTTCTCTGTAGAGTACTGCTCCTACTCTGCAGGAGAGATCAGATAGGAAAGACTTAAGATTTCACAAAGAGAGGGAGAGGAACCTAGCAGAGCCCAGCCTTCAGAATTCCTACCAACTTGTCCTGCAAATCAGACCAGCCATCACTTGAACACCATCGTGACCCTAGGTGATGCTACATGTGGAAGGACTTCCCAGCTGAGCCCTGCAAAATTTTTGACCCACCAAATGATGGGAAATAATGGAAGAATTGTTTCTTAAGGCTTGGGGGGGGTACTTTCACATGCAGCAATATATAACCAGAACATCGTATTTCCCCTGCGTTCTTTCCCCTTTGGAAAGTTTTGTTATTTCAGCACCCGGGAATTCACATGGATTTACTTACAAGATGTGCACTTTACACCTTCTCCAGAGGTACTGGGGATATAGATATGGAATAAAGAACATAGGACATTATTTTTTTTAAGATTTTATTCATTTATTTATTAGAGGGATAATGCATATGTGAGCCATGTGTGCATGAGCCAGGGGAGGGGAGAAAGGGGGAGTGAGAGGGAGAGAATCTCTAGCAGACTTTGTGCTGAGCATGGAGGCTGATGCAGGGCTCT
The DNA here is from genome assembly GCF_002007445.2 of Ailuropoda melanoleuca. Lineage (NCBI taxonomy): Eukaryota > Metazoa > Chordata > Mammalia > Carnivora > Ursidae > Ailuropoda > Ailuropoda melanoleuca. The sequence continues at coordinate 42,870,737 of NC_048224.1, read as the reverse complement.
GCTCCAGGCTTGATCCCACAACCCTGAGATCATGACCTAAGCCCAAACCAAGAGTCTGATGCTTAACTGACTGAGCCACCCAGGTGCCCTAAGAATACAGGACATTATTAAGAGTACAAGTCTGAAAGGTAGGTCTTGATTTGGATCCTGTCTCTGCTACTTATCAGCTGATTCATATTAAGAAAATTTTGAACTTTCTGAGCCTCCTTTTAATCATCTTTGATGTGGAGATAAAAACGCCTAAATTTGCAAGTTTGTTGTGAATAATAAAAGATAAAATATATGTGAATATAGCTTTCCGGTATATAGTGAGTGCTCAATACTGTGGCTCTGTTTAAATCATCATTTAAAAACATAACCCTTAGCCTTAAGAATTTTGCTTCATAGTGAAATTACTGAATAAGAGGAGAGACAGAAAAGATCAATGAGTGTAATAAACACCATGATGGAGGAAAGTATAGGACCACTGTACTAAGGTGTAATGAAAGACATCCGTTCCAGTCTTGGGGAGAATGATGAGAGAAGACCGCCCAATGCAGATGACACTGAACCTTAGACCTGAAGGGTCAGCAGCAGCTATCCAGTGGAAGGTAAAGGGCTGGCCAGAGAAATGTGTGCTAATCTCCAAAGGAAGAAAACCAATTGACAAGCTAGTAAACTGCAGGCAGGTTTTCACAGCTAGAGTGAAGTATTCTTGTTGACTCATATTTTGTTGAACTCTACCCATTGGGTCTTCTGGGACCCAACTCCAGTCCAGTGTATTAACTAAGGTTCCTATCCAATCTCCATCTCAGAAACCTGATAAGCATTATGAATTGCCCTCCTTTAAATTGTTGTTGGAAACTTAAAGCAAAACTACGTTTGATCCCAATGCCCTGAGAACAACCATTTGAATCCTCCTCTTAGACACAAAAGCAAATTTCCATAGAGGATGAGGTATTAAAAATCACACATGCAGAAAACACACTATAAAGGACATCAAACAAGGAGGTAGAGCCCCAGGTACGTGAGGTAATAACACAGTCTGAATTTAAGTACATACATATATACGTAACTATGTATCCCAGAGAGTACATGGGAATATGTAGGTGTATATGACTACATACATTCACAGACATATATGCATATACATATCCATAATTATACATCATAGCATTTGATCACAGTGCTTTATATTTGACATTATAAAAGCAAAAGAATTTTCCAAAAGAGAACTTAGAGTCTGAGAATTAAACATAATCTGAATGTATACAGCCAGTACCGAGTTTTAAATAGATGTTTAAACACAACTGAAGAAAGAAATGGTAAAACAGAAAATAAATGCTAGGGAATCACTCAGAATGCAGCACAACAATTCCAAGACTGAGAAAATATGCAAGCAAAGTTGGGAGGCAGGGAGTCTGTATGGTTTGGTCGTACGGAAGGTCTGTCTCCATGATGCTCTCAGGACAGGCTGAACTCCGCAGGCGAGCTGTTTGGTAGCCCCCACCAGCTTCATTACGCTGCAGTGTTTTTTACTCAACGAATACCTCCCCTTCTTTGGCCATTATTTTTACCTCACACTGCCTTTACTGCTCTCTGAATCCATCCTTCCTGCCAAAATGCAGCAAGCCTATTGGGGACTCCAAGAAATACTCCAACCGCTCAAGGAACAATGCAGGTCCTAAGAAGCATATCAGCATATTTCTGGAATATTCTGAACTACATAGAGCTATCAATCTTTCACTTCAAAGTGTTCCCTGTTCTGTCCTTACACTTAAAAAAATATTTTTCACCATAGTTATCACTGTCCAAGTCAAAAGTGATCCAAGTAAATAGTTCTGTCTCTTTCAACCTGCCAGGATCCACAGACAACCTCCACCAGCGAATTAAACATTTGGTCATCCTGCAGTTAAAGTTATTTCTGGAGCTGTTATAATTTAAATCATTTTTACGAGAATTTATGAGCACTTAAACCTAGGTACTGTCTGTAGCCAAACTTTATGGGCAACATAAATGATTGTGGGCTTTTCTCTTCTTTCCCTCTCTGTTCGTATCACACACACACAAATCATATATCATAACCAAAGATGTCTAGTACATAATAAATTTTCTTTGCCTGATGCTGTAGGTAGGGGAGGAATGTTGGGAGAGGGTGCTGTTTAGGGAAGATTGGCAGCAGGAAAAGATTCTGCTGTGTCTTACAGGATTAAGTATTGTTTAGTTGCATGAAAGTCCACAAAACTGTTTTTTTTAATGTTTTTTTATTATATTATGTTAGTCACCATACAGTACATCCCCGGTTTCTGATGTAAAGTTCGATGATTCATTAGTTGCGTATAACACCCAGTGCACCATGCAATACGTGCCCTCCTTACTACCCATCACCAGTCTATCCCATTCCCCCACCCCCTCCCCTCTGAGGCCCTCAGTTTGTTTCTCAGAGTCCATAGTCTCTCATGCTTCATTCCCCTTTCTGATTACCCCCCTTTCTTTATCCCTTTCTTCCCCTACCGATCATCCTAGTTCTTATGTTCCATAGATGAGAGAAATCATATGATAGTTGTCTTTCTCTGCTTGACTTATTTCACTTAGCATCATCTCCTCCAGTGCCATCCATGTTGCAGCAAATGTTGAGAATTCGTTCTTTTAGCTGAGTAATATTCCATTGTATATGTGGACCACAACTTCTTAATCCAGTCATCTGTTGAAGGGCATCTCGGCTCCTTCCACGATTTGGCTATTGTGGACAATGCTGCTATGAACATTGGGGTGCATATGGCCCTTCTCTTCACTACGTCTGTATCTTTGGGGTAAATACCCAGTAGTGCAATGGCTGGGTCATAGGGTAGTTCAATTTTTAACTTTTTAAGGGACCTCCACACTGTTTTCCAGAGTGGCTGTACCAACTTGCATTCCCACCAACAATGTAGGAGGGATCCCCTTTCTCCACATCCTCTCCAGCAATTGTTGTTTCTTGCCTTGTCAATTTTTGCCATTCTAACTGGCGTAAGGTGGTATCTTAGTGTGCTTTTGATTTGAACACAAAACTGTTTATGGACAGTGTAAATGGTTTCATTATAATTGCCACTTTCCTAAGGTAGGATATCTCAAAGAATCAAACAAGTTGTTAGCTGTGGTGCTTGGAGGGCTGTTATCGGCTGAACTGTGCTCCCTGTTCAATTCATGGGTTGAAGTCCTCAGCCCTAGTATCTCGGAATGTGACAGCCTTTGGAGATAGGGTGATACAGGCAGGCCCAGATCCATTATGACTGGTGTTCTCATAAGCAAAGTTAGGATCCAGAAAACGCACTGACACACAACTGTGTAGCGACATGGCAAGCAGACAACCAAGGAGCGAGGCCTCAGGAGAAACGAAACCTGCAGACACTGTGATCTTGGACTTCTAGCTTCCAGAACTGTGAGAAACTGCATTTTCTACCACTCAAGCTCTGCATTCTTACTTTATGATCATCCTTGTGGACTGATACTGAGGCCAACAACATACCTTAGACTGAGGCTGGGAGTAGGGAGTTCAAGGCAAGGGAGGCCTCACTCTGTTACCACAAGGACCCCACTGTGGCTTGCATGGCCCCGTGCATGGATGCCTTCTTCAGTTTCTACCTCAGACCCCTTTACTATCTCATCCAAGTCCCAGCCCTGTCTCCAACAACTATCAAGAGACTGCCTAGCAGCCGCAAACTCCCCTTCAAACCTGACAATGGGGGTATTTGCATTGAATTGGAAGTCCCTGGAAATTCCCTGGAGCTTCTCAAGAAAGGGATCTGTGTTTAGCCTGATGGGTCTTTTCCCACTCATTCATTTAAAAAATTGTATTGAGTGCCTACCATGTCCTGAGCATTGTGTTAGCTTCTAAAAGAGAACAGCAATCAAAAGATATTATTTTAAAGACTTATTTATTTGAGAGAGACAGAAAGAGAGAAGGAGCAGGAGGAGCAGAGGGAGAGGGGGAGAGAATCTCCAGTCGACCCCATGCTGAGCATGGACTAGATGCAGAGCTCGATCTCAGGACACGGAGATCATGACCTGAGCTGAAACCAAGAGTCAGATCCTTAACTGACTGAGCCACCCAGGCGCCCCCAAAAGACCTTATTAAGCACCCACGATGTGCCTGCACTTTGTCAGGCCACTGCAAGGAAGGTACTTCAATAGATATTGTTAAGTGCCTTCCTTGGCCACGTTTCTGAGCTTCCTAAGTGGGAGGGATGCAGAATGGAGTAAGACATGAATTCTGCCCACCCCTGGCTCGCGGTCTTTCTGTGGGAATGGACCAATCGACGGTACCTCTAGCATAAGGGTGAGCTTATAATAAAGAGGCAGAAATACTTCATAGGAGCTCAGGGAAGAGAAACATAATTTTAACTGACAGGAGGATTTGAGAATCCTTGTAGATGATGTGGGTTGTCAGTAAAATTTTGATCACTGAAGCAGGACTTCATAGAAAGGGAAGGAATGTGTGCTACAGGCACTGGGAGAACACCTACTGTGTGATAACACTGGGCAAGGAGGAGAGGATTCCTGCCCTTAAGGGGCTGGCAGTTTTGCTGAGAAGGGCGCAGATAGCCCTGAACATGTGCAGAAATGTCAGTGCTCTTGACCTTGATGTTTGGGCTCATACAGCTAATGGCTGTGGGATCTTCGCCCCTTTTTCCCTCCATAAAATGTGAGGATTGTGCTAAGCCACTTGTTTCCAGACTTCTGGACTTCATGCACTAACACAATTTAAGAAAATCAGGAGCGGAGTGCAACATGTTTTGAATTTTGCCAAGTCAGGACATTAAGATGCCCACAACATTCCATTCGCATTTCGCTGGTCAGTGGACTACACCTAGGAGCCACTCTCAAGACCCAGTGCTCTGAGATTCTACCTGCTGGGAAGGGCAATGTAAACATTTCTGAAGATTCTGAAGTTTAAATCATAGCTTGTAAACTGGTGGTCCACAGGCTGAATTTGACCCGTGGCTGTGTTTTGTTTGGACTACAATGTGTTTTAAAAGAATTTGAGTCAGACGCCAATATTGAAAAGTGGTGAGATTCATAGACAAATCCAGATTTCTCCTTGCTGTTTTTTTAAAAAATGGAGTATCTGGCAACATTGCCCTGCTAGCAATTAGTGGGGACTGCTCTTCTTCCAACGTGGGTCCCCCAGTTCCCTCCCAGACTGGCCTCCGAAGGCATTTCATTTGAGAGCCCCAATTTAAATCAATGGCAGTGGGATTTGGATGGGGCACTCTGCTTTCATTGATGAATCAATCTCAGTTCTTTTATCCACACAATGGGTACAATAGGAGGGTTGGGGGAAAGGGTGAACAGGAGTATTCTGGAAATTGTAAGTGCTAGCCCAGTGCAGGGTTATAATAGTTTCTGACTGATGGTGAGTTTGGGTAACTCAGACTCCATCACCCCACAAGGTTCCTGAGCCAGGCACTTGGGGCACTGGAACAAGGCAGTTTCTGCATTCAGGGGTCTCAGGGTCCACTCAGTGGAGTAAGGTTAGGCAGTGATAGATGGGACAACACAGTAAAAATGCTGGAAGTTCAGGATGTATTTGCCTCTGAGAAGGTGACAGAGGCAGAAAAGTTGGGAAGGGCTAGGGAACACAGGAGCCATCATCATAAACCTAAGTTGGGGTTACGCTTAGTTATTATGAACTGTGATTTTCATCATGCAAAATTATTCTCTACCACTGACATCAAACAGTGTATGCCTATAAGCTCCATTTGCCAAAAGCCTCTTCTGTGCCAGGCATAGGTTAGGGGCTTTATTCAACTTCTGTCCAAACTTAAATTTATTGAGGCACAACCGTATACCCAAACCTGGGAGCACGAGTGATAACCAAAGCATGCATGGTCCCTGGTTCCCAAGGTCCCCAACATAAGGTTGAGTACCACAGACACTGAACAGTTCTCTACATAAAACTGTATTTGAAGTAAATGGGGAAGGAGCAAGTTCAAGGTGCTTTTGAGGTTAGAGGGGTCCAGCCTAGTCTGGAAGGGTCAAAGCAAACTTTCCAGAGGAAGAAGCATTTAAAAGCCCTACAGGTGGCGCCTGGGTGGCTCAGTCAGTTGAGCGTGTGACTCTTGGTTTTAGCTCAGGTGATGATCTCAGGGTTGTGAGATGGAGCCAAGCACTGGGCTCTGCGCTCAGCAGGGATTCTCTCTCTTTGTTCTCTCCCTCTGCCCTTCCCCCAACTCTCTCTCTCTCAAATAAAGAAATCTTAAAAAAAAAAAAAAGTAAACCTTACAGTTGTAAGGGAATTAACCAGGGAACAGAGGTGTGGAGAGCTGTGTAGACAGAGAGAGCAGGGTTATTCCCATTTACCAGACCAGAATCCTGAGGTTCAGAGAGACTGAGTTTAACCGTTAAGTAACAACGCTGGGTTTGGGCCCCAGGTCTGACATCGAAGCCTGAAGCCCCTTCTAACTCAGATCCCTTCTCCTTAGTTTACCAACCTTTTCTTCTCTCAGCTGTATAGCATTTCTTACAAGGAGGGCACACAGTAGACGATTTTCCTGTGGCTGGGACATTTTCCTCTCTCTCATTACCTACTCAAGACCTCCTTGTCTTTCTCATCCCCGGCTCTAGTCCCATTTTCCTTTTTAAAGATTTTATTTATTTATGTGAGAGAGAGACAGAGATAGCAAAAGAGAGCACTAGAGGCCCGGAGAGGGAGAAGCAGGTTCCTTGCTGAGCAGGGAGCCCAACACAGGGCTCGATTCCAGGATCCTGGGATCCTGACCTGAGCCAAAGGCAGATGCTTAACCGACTGAGCCACCCAGGCACCCCTTCTAGTCCCATTTTCATATGAGCCCTGGACCCACGTTAATCTTCTCCTCTTCCCCACACCCAGATTATAAGGTTCACGAAGGCAGGGGTCACGCATGCCTTTGCTCCGTGACATTCCTCATGGCTAGCCCTGTGTCTGGTACATAGTAAGTGCTCAGTAAATACTTGTGGGGAAACAAAATCAGCAGATACGAAGCAGGAAGCAGGAAACCTTTGCCAGAATCTGTGAGCGAGGATCTGGACTTGAATTTTCCCCAGTACAGACAAGAGGGAACTGTGTATAATTTCCCACAAACAGAAGATCAATTTTTGCTGTGACAGCACAAGTCCGTCCTGGTGGGGGGAAAGTATAATCACATGTTTGCCCCTGGAGTAAAGTTGTAGATTTCTGGCAGATGCCTTCTACCATTTTGCCTGTCAGGCATGTGTGTGTATGTGTGTGTGTGTGTGTGTGTGTGTGTGCGCGTGTGTATTTCTTCTCTGACGGTCTCCTTCTGTTTCCATGGAAGAAAGCCAAATGGGTGTGGGGGAGGGGACAATCAAAAGAGAGAGCTAGCCATTCAATTTCCATTAGAAGTAATCAGGGAATTTCTTCATTAGGCAAAAGACTTCAGAAGCAGCAACAACAGTAGCCCTGGAAATAGGGATAACAGTAGTTGTGACAATGTAATCATCACAGCACCTACTCCTGTCAAGGACAATTGAAAGACACCAGGCATTTACTGACTAGCGGCTGTATGCCAGGCCCTGTACCAGACATTTCTCCTCTACAAAACTATCTCATTTAATTCTAGGGGCCAACTCATGAGGCAAGAAACATGATCTCCACTTACAGACGAAATCACTGAGCTGAGACAGAGAAAAAACAGGTACATAACATGGTCAAGATTGCCCAGCTTGAAAATGGGAAGTGGCACAATATCAACTCAGGCCAATACGGTATTCCCTCCCACTGTGTCACACTTCCTCTTCCAAAAGATGAGACTGATGATTTCTAGGCTGTTTTTTATTTTTTGGAAACAAAGAGTCTTTGGGAAGGATGATTCTCCCCCACTCTTGACGTGATTCCTCAATGACATTTCTATTTTATTTGGTTGAACAGAGTAAGGGCTCAAATTCTGGTTTCATAAGTAGAATAATATTAAAGTTTTAAAATCTGACTTGCCAAATTCTCTACAGCTCATTAGCCAACCTCAAAAATACAGGTTCCCTGCTTATGCGGTAAGTTCAAGAGTAAGACATGGGGAGTCTAACAGACCTGAGTTCTAAACTCACCTATGTCATTTAATAGCTACCTTACCTGGGGGACTAATAATTTAATGCCTCTGAATGTCAGGCTTGGCCCCCATAAAAGTATTAATAACACTCAACTCACAAGGACACTATGAGGACTAAGAGAATTCACTGTATATAAAGTCCCTCCTCTGTAGACAGGGAGTACCTGTTCATTTCTCTTTTTCTTTGAATTCTGTGTCTCCAATCACCTGTACTACCTTCCCCAACATCTCCCAGAGCTGCACACTTTCATGTTGTTTGCTTTAAGTCTTTGTGCAAGGAGGCACTACATATATGGTTCCTGTAACCTTTCTTTTCTTTTAAATCAATCACAGTGATTTGCTTTATTTCTTCCCCTACTGGAGGCAAAGCGGGCTATGAAAGTGCCACAGTCACGGGAGTATACGGGAGAAGACACGTGCGCTCAGCTCACAGGCAGATGCAAGGAGCTTAACTGTCCCATCAGAGGCGGGAAGGGCTTTGGGGAAAGACTTCCCATGACTCCCAAGGATATTTCCTTAAGTTCCCAGCACCAGGAAGAAGTTCAACAGGCCACTTTCTGGATCAGCACTGGATATCGTGGTACAGACAAAGGCACCTAATCTTTCACCTCCCTTCTGACACGCTGCCTTCAAATAAAAGGGTGTTTTCCTCCTTACACTCTGTCAAATATGGTTTTAATCAGCTGTGACCACAGAAAAACCAAACTATAGGGCATTTTTTCCAGTTTCCATGGCTGAGTAACTTCTCAGGGACCTACAGGAGACCAGCCGGACCCTCTAAGGTGCAAACGGGTAAATGGAAAACAGGTGGGTTGTGACCCAAACACTGGCCCACGAGCATCAGTTCTCACACTGGCCATGTGCCCACTGATGCCCAAAGAAATGGAGTGTGCGCTGCTGCCCAGCTCCTAATGGGAGTCTCAGCCCTTTGCTCACTGTCAAGCCATGGCCCACAGCACTGCCAGAGTGAGCTTCCAAACGTGAGCTGTGAGCCCTCCCCAAATAAACTCCTCCAGGGTCTTCCTGTTGCTTAATGTAAATTCACCACACACTTGGAAGTTCCCTAAGGACACCAAATTCTTGATTCCTTATGCCTTGATAGCTCGCTCCATTCTTGTTTTGTGTGAAAAACTAACTCTTCTTCATCCTTCAAAACCCTACCCAGAATCACCCCCACCAGGAAAACGTCTCTGATTCACAGACTGGGGTAATTGCCTTCCTCAATATTTTCACAGCCTCTCCACGTTTGCCTAGGACATTATTCCTATGCTACTATCCTGTTATTATTTACTTATTGATCTATCCTATTAGTCTGTGAGCAAACTGAGGACAGAAATATGATTTAATTTATTTCTGAGTCCCCATAATTAACACAGGGCCAGACTCAGACATAAGGACTACATAGTACACGACAATTAAAACACACAGGCTTGGAGTTGGAGCGACTTGGATTTGAGTCCATCCCCTGCCGTTTATCCTCTAGGTCAGTGGGGGAAGGTCACTCAACTTTCCTAAGTCTCAGTTTGCTCATCTGTAAAACAGGGACAATGACACCCTCACAGCATTGCTTTGAGGACTAAATAATGTCTACAAAGCGCTTAGCAAAGTTCTTGGCATATGGTGAACATGATTATACTTACTATTAGTATTAATTTTAGTGCTCTGGAAATGTTTTGTGGGTGAGTGGTTGACATGAACCATGACGGTAAATGGCTGTACCAAAATGGACAGATCCCAGAATTCTGCCTTAAACTCCATTGACCTAGGAATAACTCTGAGGCTTTGAACTGTTCATTAAGACTTTATTAAAATTATTTTAACCTTTGGTGGTTGCCAGAGCCAGACATGCCGGGGAGCTGAGGTTTGCCACAATGAGCTGTGTCCTCCTACGCATCCCCACCTCTGGCACGGCCATAGAGGGGCCTGGGCTGAGGGCCAAGGGAACATACTCCTCACTCAAACCTGCACACTGACGTGTGCCTTCGGAAAACTGGAAGAAAGGCTCAGGTGTTTGGCTCTTTGGGTGACAGTGAGTCTTGTAGCTTAAAAATATCTACACATGCCCATCTGACTCCAAAAACCTGGTCTGAACTCAAATGCAGGCCAGTGTGCCCTTGTGTTACCCTCCAGAAAAGGCATCCCTGACTTTCATTACTGGCTGTGTAGGTGGGGGTCCCGTCAGAGCCACCAATGATCCTGTTCCCTGGTCAAAGAGATTTCTCAGGTGTTCCTTCTGCAACCCGGCCAGCATCACTGAGTGTTCTATCTCGAAGGGAGAGTAGAGGTCTTCTGGCCACACAGGGATGCTTTCGGGACCTTACTGAGGGGTTCAGAGTTACTTACTTTTCCACTGAAGGGATCTGAAGTTTCCACTTTCATAGTGCTTTGCTCCTCTCTTCCCTTGTCCCTGCCTGCCTCCAAGCAATGCCCCCTTCTAATTCTTCACCTACACTTCTGGTTGTCTTAATTCATTGTGAGCCACAAAGTCAGCTTTCCACACACATTGGGGCGTGTTTCAGTAAGGTTCCTGGGACTTGGCAATAGGCTGTGTGTGAAGACTCAGGGTATTAAAACGTGCATGGGCCTCTGACGTTGTTTTGTGTACCCTAAAGTTATTATTCTCCTAGCATTTCAGATTAGTAACTATGGTTAAGCCCGATCTCAAGGTCCATGTTCAAGATTGTAGCCAGGATTTACAGCCTATAGACACAGGCTTCACCGTCAGAAGGGAGAAGAGAAAAGCTGACTGTGGGCGGGAGTAGGAACAGCACAGCAACACAAAATCAGGGTGGTTTCCCAGCTCACTACAGTCACCTCAGAGCCTGTGTCTGTACTGCCCTCCTTTATGTGGCTATCTGACATTCTTCCTTTCCCCCAGCTCCCACCCTCCTCCCTACAACAGCACATGCTGTAGAGGAAACACCCCTCGATACAATGACATGACTTAGGCTGAGCCAGTCAGGGTTCTTGACTGTATTTTTTTTTTTCCCAACTGAAACCAGGAGGGGAAAAAAAACCTCCCTTTCTTTTCTTGAGAAGATTTGATCCTGAAAGCTGCCAGTGGCTTTATGGAGAAACCATTCTTCTAGTTTTTCCAGTTCAACTTCTGTCCTTCTCAGTTACATCAGACAAAAACAAACAAGCACCTCTCTCCTTTTGCATAAGCTAATTCAAGTTGGTTTTCTGTCCCTGGGAATGAAAAGTATCCTCATTAATGGTGTAGGAGGGTTGAACTGGGGGTTGAGTAAGGAGCCTGTGGTTGTAGACTGAGTTCTACACAAAAAAAGACAGAGGATGGGGCGAACTAACAAGGTCGATATATTTAGAAGATGTCTCATAGAAATCCAAGAACTGGACCAGATAGTGGAAGCTGTCAGAAAGTCTCCAATGGCCAAGTGAAGTCATGAAAATCCATCCCCTCTCTCTGTCTTCCACTGCCTACTTGTGACTGTGTCTTCTTGTTAAAGGCACCTGCTTGAATGCTGTGGTAAGTCACCATGCTCCTTCAAGCTTCAGGCGTTCCCTCTACCGGGAAGCTTTCTTAGAGTTCTCCTGCCACTTCTATGGCGCTCCTTGGTGCCATGTGTATGCCTTTGGGTTGCAATCTTCTCTTCTTTGCCTGTCTTCCCTACTAGACTCTGAGCTCCTTCACGCCAGTGACAGTGCGCTATTCCTCCCCATGGCTTGGCAGTCCAGCAGAGGACTATGCATGGGGAGGGAACGGAGGCAGCTCCCAAGAGCCACTGTACAAATGAAAATCTGATTCCAGCAAGGCTTGTTCACACAGCCTTCTACCCTGCGTCTTGTTATATATTCCACTGGTTGGCTTAATGAAGATCTGGGCGGAGTAGAGTATGGATGGAAGGAAAAGGAAAGAAAGGCAAGAGGCCTCAGATACTGTTTCATTTTCTTAGTAAGAATTTAGATTTTAACTTATTTTGGACTTTTTGGTATGCTCTTCCTGAGGACAAAAAAAAAACACACTTAAATTTATTATATTTATTTGACTTTGTGCTATTATTTTAAAGAGTTTTTAAAGATTATTGAGTCCAACCATCTCGTCTCATTGAAAAGGAAATTAAGACCCCCCTCCAAGTGAAAGTGACTATTCCCAGTGACTTTCCCATCAAGATCTAGCCCACTTAACACCACTGAGCCACACTGTGCTCTGTCACCCTGGACTACTTGTGGTTCCTAATCAAGATTCTTCCCACTCAAACTTTTTAATGCTATTCCCCATCCAGAATGCTTATTGCACTTGTTTCCTACGGCTGCTATAACAAGTTATTATAAAACTGTATTGCTTAAAACAACAGAAATGTATTTTTCTCAGAATTTAGAAATTCTGAAGTCTAAATTCAAACTATTGGCAGGTTGGTTCCTTCTGGAGGCTTTCAGGGAGGACCCTTTCCTGCCTCTCTCATAGCCTCTGGTGACTGCCAGCAATTCTTGGCATTCCTTGGCTTGTAGACAAATTACTCCAATCTCCCTGCACTGACTTTACAAGGCCTTTCCTTCTATTGTCTCTATCTCCCCTTTTCTGTCTCTTATAAGGACACTTGCCATTGGTTTTAAGGTCCACCCTAACTGAGGATAATCTCATCTTAAGATGCTTACCTTAATTATATCTACAAAGACTCTTCTAAATAAGGTCAAATTCTGAGGTGCCAGTAGATATATCTTTTTTTGGGGGGATCACTATTCAGTCCACTATACTTACCCCTTTCTACCATTGCCCTCCTACCTGCTACTTGACTTTCAAATCTCTTTAAGAATTATTCTTTTGAAATGCTTACCATGAGTCCATGTTGGCTGCCCTTCTATGCTCTAGAGTACCAAGTTTCTTTTTGTTATAGCAAAGAAAACCCTGCATCGTCCTTGTCTGTGAACTTGCCTGTTTCTTCTACTAGACTGGATGAAAGTCGTGCTCTGTCTGTCTTATTCATTCTCTTGGACCCTTAATCAGGACAACGTCTGGCATAATGTAGGTGATCAGTAGCATTTTTAAAAGAAAGAAGAGTTGGCTCCATTTTCAAAAGGAGACCTTCCCAGGATACTCTGTAGGATAGGTACAAGAACCATGGGTGCTAATGCTTTCAGCAAGTTTTTCAAAATGATCACACATTAGCATGTAGGGTATACTGGTGACAGACCAGGACTCTTAAAGAGTTCTTAAAAAGTATTTCAAATCACCATCTGGTATGGATTGAATTGTGTCCCCCATTCATGTATTAAAGCCTTAACTTCCTGTATGTCAGAATGTCACTGCATTTGGAGATATGGTCTTTAAAGAGGTAATTAAGGCAAAATGAGGTCACCAGAGTGGGCTCTAATCCATCATGTCTGGTTTCCTTGGACACAGTTAGAGAGAGAAGACCCTTGTGAAGATACAGGGAGATGACCATACACAAACCAGAGAGAGGTCTCTGGAAAAAGTCAACCTGTTGAGCGTCAACCTGTTGACACACTGCTCTTAGACTTGTGGCCTCCAGAACGTTGAGAAAATAATTTGTTTTTGTTTTTGAGATGGCTTAGTCTGTGGCTCTTCATTACGGCAGCCCTAGCAGACTAACACACTACCCGAGAACAGAACTACTCATGATGTGTTGAAAGAGAAGAGATGGAATTTGGAGTTACAGTAGTTGCCTAACTGAGCAAATTACTCATCCCTCTTTGAGTCTTATCTGGAAAATAGAAATAAGAACCTTGTACCTTCAAATTTTCTTAGTGCCCTGAACATTCAATTCTATATATTCCTGCACCTGTTTGTATATTCCCTAACCACAAACGAGGTGCCAACTCTGCGACCATGACTGCTTCAGGAACTGAGAGTATGTCATTGAGTATGATCCATAGGGTCCGCACTCATGTGGTGGCCACATTATAATGCAGGGAAATAGACATGGCCAAAGAATAAATAAAAAAAATCAAATGTGGGGACTGGAGGAGATAATGCTAAGCGCAATAAGTCAAACACAGAAAGACAATTATCACATGGTTTCATTCATTTATGGAACATAAGAACTAGGAAGATCGGTAGGAGAAGAAAGGGAAGGAGGAAGGGGGAGTAAACAGAAGGGGGAATGAACCATGAGAGACTATGGACTCTGGGAAACAAACAGGGCTTCAGAGGGGACGGGGGTGGAGGATTGGGAAGGCCAGTGATGGGTATTAAGGCGGGCACGTATTGCATGGTGCACTGGGTGTTATACGCAACTAATGAATCATGGAACATTACATCAAAACCTAGGGATGTACTGTATGGTGACTAACATAACATAATAAAAAATTATTACAAAAAAAATAAATAAAAGGAGGGGAAAAAAAACCCATCCAATGGTGAAAAGTGTGAGAAGAGAAACCAAGGAGTGGAGCGGTAGGGCATGCCTGGAGAGGGGCAGGGGGCTTCTTGAGTTTGTTAACTGAGCTAATTTGCTATCAAAACGGTCATGAACAGCACCCTCGAGCCAAGCTATCTTTCTTTTCAACAAAGCAAACAGTTTAGTTTCAGCGTGGTGTTGTGGGAACATTTCAGAGATTACGGAACAGTCTTATAGACAGCATCTCATTAAATTCTAGATGACCTTGAGGAGCGTGAGTCAGATAGCAATGCCCCTTTCCATACCTACCATAAGTGACCCATGAGGGACAGAACTGATATAAAATCACTCAGTTAACATTTATTGACTAAAAGCATGATTAGCATAGAAGAAAACATGGGGAAACAACTTCTGATCTAGGCAATGATTTATTGGAGAGGATACCAAAAGCGCAAGCAAGATCTGCAAAAACAAACAAGTGGGCCTACATCAGACTAAAAAGCTTCTGCACAGCAAGGATACAATCAACATAAGAAAAAAGTAACCTACGGAATAGAAGAAAATATTTAGAAGCCGTGTATCCTGATAAGGGGTTAAGATCCAAAATATATAACAAACTCTAACAACTCAGTAGGAAAAGAAACAAATGACCCAACTTTAAAAATGGGCAAAGGAGTTGAATAGACATTTCTCCAGAGAAGACATACAGTGGCCAAAAGGTGTATGAAAGGATACTCAACATCACTTGTCATCAGGGAAATGCAAATCAAAACCACAGTGAGAGGGGCACCTCGGTAGTGCAGTCCTTAGGCGTCTGCCTTTGGCTCAGGGCGTGATCCCGGTGTTCCAGGATCGAGTCCCACATCGGGCTCTTCCGCTGGGAGTCTGCTTCTTCCTCTCGCACTCCCCTGCTGTGTTCCTCTCTCGCTGGCTATCTCTCTGTCACATAAATAAATAAAATTTTAAAAAATTACTTAAAAAAACAAAACAAAACAAAACCACAGTGAGAAAGCACCTCACACATGTTAGGACAACTATTATTGAAACAAAAACCAAAAATAACAAGTGCTGGTGAGGATGTGGGGAAACTGGAACCCTTGTGCACTACTGGTGGGCATGTAAAATGGTGCAGCTTCTATGGGAAACAGTGTAGCAATTCATCAAAATTTAAAAAATAGAACAGCCATATGATCCAGCAATCCCACTTCTGGGTATGTATCAAAAACAACTGAAATCAGGATCTCAAAGAAATATACTCTCTCTTCTATTCACTGCAGCACTATTCACCATAGACAAGACATCGAACAACTTACATGTTTATCGACAGATGGATGAATTAGAAAAAATGTAAAATAAAATATTATTCAGTGTTAAAAAAAGAAAGAGATCCTGCCATATGCAACATCATAGATGAATCTGGAGGACATTATGCTGGGTGAAATAAACCAGGCACAGAAAGACAAATGCTTTATGACACCACTTATATGAACTACCTAAAAAAGCTCAAAGACACAGAGAGTAGAATGTTGGTTCCCAGGGCTGGAGAAAGCATAAGAATGTATCACAAATACGGATGAGGATACATTTGTCTCTACATGACCCACAAAACCCAGCATTCAATGTGGAATTGACTTCTTTATAAGTATCACTAATAATAAAGGTCACATTTGATTTCTGCCACCAGAAAAAAAAATTGTACCTAAATTAATTTTTTCTGTATCTTCTGATGATGAAAACATTTGAGATAATTTTCATAATATATAATCATTTTTTTCTGCCAAAGAATAGCTAATTTTCCCTTTTTTCTTCTCTTAGAACCAATGTGGGTTTTACGCTAACGCCATTCTAAAGAATGGGGATGGTTTGAGGTGGGGAGAGAGAAAGAATTTAAGACTTTTTATTTTGGACAGGGCAATTGGAGGTCATTTTCCAAGACATTTCTCATGTGTTCCAACAGAGTTTTCCAAAGAGAACTATACTGATTATACACAATACAACTGATTATTAATAGCTAACTATTTAAAAACTTTTGAGGTCATCTTGCCCAAGTCGGGTAATCTAACAAGGAATATGTCAAAAAAATGTTTTAGAGGAAATTGGTGTGGGAGAGTGCAAGTTGTTTTTAGCATTCTCTCATGTCAATGAATCTACCTATATCCTCACATTAAAGGCTGAAAACAATTTTACAGGTTAACTACGAGCTTCTGTTTGGGGCATTCCAATTTTTATTCTGCTTCTTAAATGTTTCTGTTTACTCTAAGATGCTGTGACAAAAGCCTCACACATGCGTCTGAACACTTGCCCTTCCCCCCATCCCAACCAGAACATGCTTACAATGCGGACTGCTTTGTTAAAGTAGTCGCTTGGCATAAGAATGACAGCCAATTCCTAAGAATTATTTTATTAAAGAATTCGCAAGCAGCTACCCTCGGCAAAGCACTGTTCAGGTTGCTGGCAAGAGTATGCTGAAAAATACACAGACAGTTCTCATCTTTACAAGGTTAACATCCGGGCAAAGGTAGGATCTGTGAAAGACAATAAAAAATACTTCAAGAGGGGCACCTGGGTGGCACAGCGGTTAAGCGTCTGCCTTCGGCTCAGGGCGTGATCCCGGCGTTGTGGGATAGCCCCACATCAGGCTCTTCTGCTATGAGCCTGCTTCTTCCTCTCCCACTCCCCCTGCTTGTGTTCCCTCTCTTGCTAGCTGTCTCTGTCAAATAAATAAATAAGATCTTTAAAAAAAATACTTCAAGAGAAGAAAGGGATAAAGAAAGGGGGGGTAATCAGAAGGAGGAATGAAGAATGAGAGACTATGGACTCTGAGAAACAAACTGAGGGCTTCAGAGGGGAGAGGAGTGGGGGAATGGGATAGCCTGGTGATGGGTGGTGGGGAGGGCACATATTGCATGGTACACTGGGTGTTATACCCAACTAATGAATCATCAAACTTTACATCAAAAACCAGGGATGTACTGTATGGTGACTAACATAATATAATAAAAAAACATTAAAAAATACTTCAATATTTTTATTTTCTCTTATCTCTGTGAATGTGTCCAGAGACTAGGAAGAAATGGATTTTATAAAAAAAAGTCAAAGGGAAAAACAGACAAACACTTCCTGAGTTGTTGAATGCAAAATCTGGCAGGGTATTTTAACATTCATTCTTTCAAGAGGGAGAAAGGTGAAGGCTTTCTTCTCTCTCCCTAAAGAATAAGGTTAAATGAACCATTTAGAAGTTTGCAAAGACTCATTTTATTTACCCCAGAGCTTCCCAAGTAACCCATCATCTGAGTACCACTGTAAAACATCCTGGCAGCTGAAAAAATCATAGCAAGAACATTTGCTGTATTTTATTTCACATGCCAAAATCACTCGATTAGGCCTCTCCAGGGAGGGGTTAGTTCGATTTAATAAGCAAGATGGCAAACTTGGTAGCTACTAGCCACATACGAAGGCAGAAATGCCACGCAAGGATGAAGTGTTACCAGGTGTTTTATGAAGGAGAGTACATCACACGGGGCAAGAACTACACTTTATGGTCCACCTACGATGTGCCAGCTGCAGTGCTGCGAATTTTCACGTACTTCCTCTAGTTTCCAGGAAGTGTCCCTGTAACCCAGCATCCGTTTCGACCATACAGCTGAAGCACAAATGGAGAGGTGGCTAATAGTTCTGATGATCAGCGCAGGACTGAAGCAGGATATGAACACATATATTTGGTTCTAAATCTAGCACTCTGTTTGTCTTCAAAGTTCGAGTGGGATTCTCTTCGTAGGAGATATTCAAGCAGAGATTGAAAGACCACACAGAGAGAACTGTATCGAGGAGATTAAAGTATTTGTTGGGGGATGAGACAGTTGAACTTCAACTTCTGGTCTAATCACAAGATTCCCTGTTTTTGTAACTGTCAATAAAACCAAACCAAACCAAAACAAAAAACAAACCCTTAACAGCCCTCGCTACAAATGCTTACACTGTGGTCATGGAACATGTTCCCGACTGTTACTAGAGCGAGGACGCATTCACCTTGGGTGTAAGAGCAACCTGTGTTCGAACTTGTAAACCTCTGGCACCCAGTTTCTGTCCTGTGACTCTTAGCTTTGTTCATTAGAAAGCCAAATTTTGTTATCAAGGGTAACTATTTCCTTTATGCCATCCCCTTCTTCCCAGCTTACCATCCATTCAGGTTATTTATGCTCTTCTTGGATTTCTCTTCGACACTCTGACCCTTGAAGTGAAACGATGGTGTCTGATCCGTTATCCCAAGTGCCTAGTCTCGTGCTTGACATGGAGGAGGGACTCAATAATCCTTTAATGAATGCATTCAACACACAGGGATTAAGGGGATGACAGGGTTGGTGACCCTGGAAAGTGTCCCAAGGCAAAAGAGGCAGCGGATGGAAAGGCATGGATATCTTTGAGGGAAAAGGCATGCCTGGTACAAGGAATTAAAAGGTTTAGTATGTTTGTAGCAGAGAGTGATTATGGAAAGCAATGAGATCAAAGAGACAGATGGGCCTGTATCTAATAAAAAGAATCACTTGAAATTCTCTTGAGGACAATGAGGAACGAACTTCTCAGTGAAGGGTTTTAAGCTGGAGAGTGGCAGAGTCAAACTGGTGCTGAAGAAATATCACTCTGGCCGTTACATACGGTAGAAGGGGTGTAACTGTAGGTGCAGGGACCAGTTAGGAGGCCAGTGTAATAAAAGTGAATGGTAGGAAAGGCACAGTTTCTACACAATGCAGAAGTGCCAGATAAAAGGAAGCTTGAAGAGGTAGCCTTTCTAGGATTCTGGGAATGGTAGGGCACTAGGGGTGAGGGGTAATGGTATGTTAAGAATAACTTCCTGGTCTCTGGTTAAGCGGTTTGTGGATAGTCCTTGAGATAGGAAATCCACTGGGATAGGGAAGAGAGGGAGGAGGAGGGTGAGCTCAGTTTCAGACATCCCGAGTTAGAAATTCCTCTGGGACTCCAAGTCAGAGCTGTCCAATAAACAGAAGACTAGTTTTGGAACTCATACAAAAGAGCAGAGTGAGAAACTTAGATCTGAAAAAGACAGAAGTGTTCATTGAACTTAATTTGGGTTGAGATATTTAAAACTTTCTTCTGATATAACTGAATACACGAATGTTGCAAGAGGTTATCCCTGGACATACTGGAAAGCAAGCTGCCATTGAGGATTATATTGGAGTTACCGACTACTTTCTTTATTCTAAGCCTTACGGAATAAGGCGTTCGTTCTTATTCATGTTACTAAGACTAACTAAAATGTCACATTTGAGTAGTCTAAACTAGAATTGTATTGATTTATTGTAGAGATATGGGTTATCTCCATGGGGGAAGTAATTTATATTTATTAAGTGCAGTGGGTTTGAGAGATAAAATTGTTCAAGGCAGAAGAACCAACAGGAGGAGAAAATAATAATAATTAAACTCATAATGGAAGCCCAATGAATAAGTGAATGAATAAATAAAACTTTATATATAATTAAATTACAGTAAAAGCCAGGATCAACTTTTCTCAAAGAACTTGAACAGAAGAGAGAAAAGGTAAAGGATGGAATTTGTAGATCAGGATAGTATGACTTCTTTTTTCAGAGGGATCAACTACACCATCCCCACGTCAACTGCTCTTAAAAATCCAGACATAAAATCATACAATCTGATTGAAAAAAGAAATAGGTTCTAAGAAGCTGAACCCACAAAACTAAAAATCTCATAAATCCAATCTGGCACATAAGGGGTAAATACAAAAGGTAAACACTACGAGGATATTCATCAAAGAAGGGGGAAAAGAGGAAATTGGGAACTTGTGTAATAACAGATCACGCCCATCCAACAACACAGAGATAAAACTGGAGGAGGGCCAAGAAAGGTTTGTGTAAAACTCCAAAGTAGCATGAACTAGATGAAGAATTCCAGGTCTTGTGACCAGCGCAGACTGCAAGTTCTGAGTCATTTAGGAAACCTCCTTTGTTGTATGGCCCCTTTGCTCTCCAGCATTAGCAGAAAGCCCCCAGTCAGAAAATGTTGGCTTCTAAAACTGTGAGCCAAGCACATAGCAAAGACAAAGGGCATTTGGTGAGCAATGGGTGCAGGAAGCTACTTTGACAAGTGGTGTTGATCGGGGCCCCATAGGAGTGAGATTGGAAACGGTAGTTTTTGTTGGCAAAGTTTTGTCTTAAGCTCTTTGTGTCTTGGATGCTAGGGGAAGGCCGAGAGATTTCCCAATATGATAAAGTAATGTAAAAGAAACCATATACTTTGGCAGGCCCCAAGTATTTTGTATTCCCCTTGAGGCCAACAAGCTTCTGCAAACACACACACACACACACACACACACACACACACACACACACACACACAAAGCATGCCTAAACTATTTACATATCACTCTGAACTATTTTGGTCCCTCTTCTCTCCTCCCCCTCCTTCTCCTCCTCCAGTGTCAAGTCCATAAAAGAACACTTAAGTATGTGATTCTTTGGAATTTGGATTGTGTGGTCAATGGAAACCACTGTTTTAAATTCCCTGGAAACATGGGTCATGGATACTATATTTAAATAAATTTCAGAGTCATCAGGTGGCTGGATTTTTCCACCAATATTTTCACCTTGTGTTGAGTGATTCCTCCCAACCTCCTGTAAGCAAATGCATCACAATCCCTACACTATGACCCCCGCACTGATCCATAATGATGTCAGAAGCCCATGAGTTTCCCTTTTTGAGAGAGAGAATTTTCCATGTGAGTTGAAAATAAAGTAAAAGGAAAGGGAGCGGGCAAGATGTAGTCAGTTTCTCAGCATGGATGATGTAGGTTGAGATGCGATTCTTAAATTATCAGTGGGGTACAAGTCCAACTTGGCCAGCCATGTTGCCAGCCAGAAGTGAGGGCTGGAGCAGAGGCCAGGTGTCTGGGCTGAATTCCCCCAAAGATTTCGGGGGCTACACCCAGGATGTGACCATTCCTGATGTTAAACATGCTGGATTTCCCTCGGGAGCTGAAGATGTGGCTTTCTTTCCATTTCAAAGCATCATAAGAATATATTTTGTACCTAAGGGGAGGAACCGCGGCCTGAGGATTTAGCTGCTCTCTCTGCCCCTGCCAGGGTTCAGCTGCTCAGAGACCACAGCTGTGTGTGCTCCTCACAAGGTCCTAAAGGACAAGGGTTTTCAGAGCCAAACCCCAGGTCACTCCCTTGTCACCACAGAAGCAAGCGTGCACTCTGGTCTCCAATTCAGGAGTTTGTACGGTTGTTTTTGTTTGAGCTGCTGAATCATCACCACCTTGGGCCTCATCACCTCATCTTCCTGCAATCAAATGCATAATTCTTGGTAAAGGGAACTGCATGGGACCACGTTCTTACCTTTTAACTACGGGCGGGAAGGCCAAATGTTTTTCAAAAGCTCTGCCTAACCACATCCATATATAAAAAAACTTAAATAAAGAACAGCGCTCCTTTCAGATCCATGTTTCTCTTTTTTTAGGAAACACTATAATAAAATAATACTTTTAAAATAATTTGTGTAGGTAATAAAGCACATGCAAGAAAACGTCCCTCAAAAATAACGCAAAGTTGTCTCCTTTTACTTGAACTTCAACCATGAGAGAAGAGGCATACACACACACACACACACACACACACACACACACACACACACACACGTCGTGTATATATATATCCCAAAAGATTTTACATAGATCCAAACTTTAAGCCAGGGTAAGTATGGTTTATTGGAGAGAACTATTTCCATTACTTCTTTCTGCCGTCACTTTCTAGCCATGTGATGTGTAGCAGATTACTTATAACATCTGGGACACAATGGCTCATCCATAAAATGGAGTTATACCCATCTCATGATTTCTTGATTATTTTAAAATGTAAACATATGTCATGCTGCTTTATCCTCTATGTCAGCATCACAGAGTAGCACCCAAACCTCTGAATCACTTAAGTTGTAACTCATTCATATAATCACAGAGTTGGACATAAACTATCCAATCCTATAGATTAGTCTTCAGCTTTCTTAAATGATGTATGCCCGATGACAGGGGGCTTACCAGCTTCCTAAGAAGTCTGGTTTATCTATCCTCCTAGCCAGTCATCTACATATTAAATATTTATTGAATATATACTATCTGCCATGGGCTGTTCTTGGTGCTGGGGATATATCAATGAACAAAGATTGTTACCCATTTGGCACTTCTATTCCAGGGAAAAGCTCAAGTGAAATACATAATATGTTAATGTCAAAAAAGATTACACAGAACAGAATAAAACAGGAAAGTAGGACAGGAATTGTTGGAGGTGTGGGAGGTAAATGGCTAGAGAGGGTCAAACTGAGAAGATGTCATTGTGTTAATACTTGAGGGAAGTGAGCCATGAAGCTATTTGGAGGAAAAGCATTCGAAGTAGATGGAACAACAAATACAAAGGTTCAAAGGTGAGAGGATACTTGATGTGCTGAGGAGGATAATCTGGCACAGACAGAGAGAGAAAAAGAAGAGTATTAGGGTGGAGGGTCAAAGGGGCATTGGGGCAGCAGATCATGGAGAGACCTATTGGCCATGATTTGGACACTAGCTTCTACTCTCTGAGTGAGAGAGGTCATTTTTACATGATTCTCTATAGGGAAGGCCTTGATATGTCTTAAGCATAAGAAGACTGCTTTAGCTGCTATGTGGAGAACATTTTGAAGGGGGTAAAGGTGGAGGTAGGTTAAACAGATCACGCGTATTGAAACAATTCAATTGAAAGGATATGAAGCTTGGACCAAGGAGGTAACAGTGGACGTGGTGAGAAGTGATCTCATTGCAGTTATATTTCAAAGGTAAAGCTAAGAGGATTGATGGCTTGTAGAGAGAGCAAGAGAGACAGGGTGGGGGAGAGGCAGTGGGGAGAGGAAAAGAGGTCGAGATCACAAGGTGAAAAGTATTTTGGGCCTCAGGAAAGACAATGATGTCATTTCCATGATTTATAAGGTAGGAAACTATGAGTAAGGCAGGTTTGGTGCAGGTATGGTGAGGCAATATGAGTTTAGCTCTAGACAGGTTAATTTTAATGCCACATGAGACATCTGTGTGGAGACAACCCACATGTTGGGTTGACCACTGGCTATAAAAATCTGGTGTTTAGGAGCCATATCAGCAGGCTGCAGGTAAAGACCTAGAGGCATCACAGGAATGGCATTTTAAGGTCTTGTCCTCTAAAATGGGACAAGCCTAACTCCTCAGTGAGTATTGATAAAGAAAAAGCATTCCAGATTTGAGTCCTAGGCATTCAATGATTAGAAATGGAAGAGATTAGATGAATCTTCAAAGGAGACTAAGGAGTGGCCAGACGGAAGGAAGGAAACCAGGTGTGCGGAGTGTCCTAGTAGACAATAAAGGGTTTCAAAGGGGTCAGCATCAGGGTTTTCAAAGAGATCAAATCCTGTTGATAAGTCACACCAGATGACGATGGACAATTGACCACTGGAGTTAGCAACACAGCAGTCATGGGTCACTTTGATAAGAGTTTCGGTGGAGTATGTCAGTAAAAGTTTGACTTATGTGGGTTCAAGAGAGAATGGGAAGAGAGAATTTGCAAACTCTTTCACATGTTTCCATGAAGGGGAAGAGATAACTGTAGTAGTTGATGGAAGGGAAAATAGAATCCAATTGTTATGCTTTTTTTTTGATAGAAATATTGGGAGAAATAGCAATTTTGCATGCTCAAAGAAAAAGTCCTGGAGAGAGGGAAAATTAATGATGGAGAAGGAAGGAGGGGAGAACTGCCTGAGAGGGTCTTTGATTGGATGAGAGAAAATAAGGTGTACTGAGGAGGCAGAAATCATGGCCTTGGCTATGAAATCTGAGAACACTGAGTCTAAAGTAGGCCCGAATGTACATTATTGGTATAGATATAGGGAGGCTGGTTGATGTAAGGGTGGGAGCTAGAGAAAATTTTCTCTGGGTTGGTTCCATTTTCTCAATGAAATGTCAAGCAAGGCCACCTGCTGAAAAGTGAGGGTAGAGGAAGTGGTTTTGGATATTTCAGAAGAGAGGATAAATACAGAGAATGTTTTGTGTTGACTTAAAACTTGTCACTCTAAAGTGCCACTCACTGGTGCCTATGGTTATTTAGCTAGGTATTTTCCAAATAAGTGAAGAGGGCTACCCTCTTCATGTCCTTCATGACATGTCCCTCATGAATCATCTGCTCACTGTGGTGGACAACTTCTCCACCAACTATCCTATGTAACAGTTTTCAGAATTTTTATGATCTTATTTGGTCTTCCTTGGAGCTCTAGGTTGTCAATATCCCTCCTAAAATGAGATGCTCAGAATTAAAGTCAAGCTTTAAATGTGCTTGGATTCCATAAATGATTGGACACCTTATTAGACTAACAGGGTGGCATTAACTTTGGAAACGTGACTTTAGGCTCCCATTCCACAAATCCATACTTAAATCCACAGATGGATTCCCACCTTGTGCCACTGATACATTGTAGACTAAATTCAGAGTCCCAAACTCTTTAAAAAACCTTGTTTGTTACTGCCTATGTTCTCCTCTATGATTTCTTTGACAACAGCCACAGCAACCTCTTTCATGACATGTTTCCAAAGGCAAGGGAAAACAAAAGCAAAAATGAACTTTAGGGACTTCATCATGATAAAAAGCTTCTGCACAGCAAAGGAAACAGTCAACAAAACAAAGAAGCAACCCACGGAATGGGAGAAGATATTTGCAAATGACACTTCAGATAAAGGCTGGTATCCAAGATCTATAAAGAACTTCTCAAACTCAACACCCAAAAAACAATCAAATCAAAAAATGGGCAGAGGATATGAATAGACACTTTTCCAATAAAGACATACAAATAGGCTAACAGACACATGAAAAAATGTTCAACATCATTAGCTGTCAGGGAAATTCAAATCAAAACCACATTGAGATACCACCTTACACCAGTTAGAACAGCAAAAATTGACAAGGCAAGAAACAACAAATGTTGGAGGATGTGGAGAGAGGGGATCCCTCTTACACTGTTGGTGGGAATGCAAGTTGGTACAGCCACTTTGGAAAACAGTGTGGAGGCTCTTCAAAAAGTTAAAAATAGAGCTACCCTATGACCCAGCAATTGCACTACTGGGTATTTACCCCAAAGATACAGATGTAGTGAAAAGAAGGGCCATATTCACCCCAATATTCATAGCAGCAATGTCCACAATAGCTAAACTGTGGCAGCAGCCAAGATACCCTTCAACAGATGAATGGATAAAGAAGATGTGGTCCATATATACAATGGAATATTACTCAGCCATCGGAAAGGACGAATACCCACCATTTGCATCAACGGATGGAACTGGAGGGGATTATGCTAAGTGAAATAAGTCAAGCAGAGAAAGACAATATATGGTTTCACTTACATGTGGAACCTAAGGAATAGCATGGAGGACATTAGGGGAAGGAAGGGAAAAATGAAGGGCGGGAAAAACAGAGGGGGAGATCAACCATGAGAGACTATGGACTCCGGGAAAGAAACTGAGGGTTTCAGAGGGGAGGGGGATGGGGGGATGGGTTAGCCTGGTTATGGGTATTAAGAAGGGCACGTATTGCATGGAGCACTGGGTGTTATAGGCAAACAATGAATCATGGAACATGGAAGGAAGGAAGGAAGGAAGGAAGGAAGGAAGGAAGGAAGGCAGGAAGGAAGGAAGGAGGAAGAAAGAAAGGAAGTCTCCTGGGAGAAATAAAATAGTTGATGAATAAAAAATAAATAAATAATAATTAAAAGTCCAGTTTATTTTTTAAAAAGTCCTTGTTTGTTGGTTTCAAATTAGCATTCCAGTTTGTTAGGTTTTTAAATGCATTCACTAATTGAATTCTCCACATAACTCCTGAGAGAGATGTGATACCCATTTTATAGAAGAAGAAACGGAGGTACTGAGGGATGAAGTTATTTGTCAAGTGTCACAGACTTAACACGGTATAGAAATGGGATTCAAACTCAGGAATTTAAACACTAATACCTAAGCTCTGTTTTAGGCTCCACAGCCCAGCAATATGTCTAGAAATGCAGCGCAACAGCTCCAAGAAGTATTCATGTCTCTTGGTTCTGAGAGCTCCTGCTGGAAGCAGTGCCTTTCTTAGATTCCCCAGGTCCCCACCCTCTACCATAAGGCTGGACCCAAAACTCCTATACATCACTTCATGTGTCTGGTCCCTAAATGCTCATGCTCTCCCTTTCATTTCTGAAATAGAACTCCGTTCCAGGTTTTGTGCTATCTGCAGATTTAAAAAGCATTTTAAACCCAATGGACAGGCATTAGAGAGGATTGGGACACCTGTTGAAAGCTTTAAAGCTATCCCATATGAGTCAATTTTATCCGTAATGAACATGCTTCATTGTCTTTTTCTTTTTATATTTGACGGTGTTCTCTTTATTCCTACAAGGACCATTCATATTTAATTACAATGGAAATCTTCCTCCCATCCTTGTCCTCATCACACACGTGCATTTTTAACAGGGTTTCTCGAATAAACAACATGTTTCAAAGACAATCCCTGGTTCCAAAGACTATGACACCCTTAACAAGTTCTTCCAACTTTTAAGCCTCACATGGAATTCCCAACTGTCCAGTGATTGAACTTGTCAGATTGCTGGAATCAAGTCACTCATACATATGACCCCTTGACCTCCAACTGGCAGTCATAGCCCTCCCTTTTGCAAAGAATGACATTTCTCCTGCTTGACAATCCAAACTGTCTGCTCACCGTTTGTGCGCAGCTGTGGCAGCTGAAAGTAGCAGGCACGCAACATATGGAATTTAATTTCCTAATATTTACATAAATGGAAACTGTTTTTGCTCCAGACTTCAGACGATCTTTTGCACTAGACCCGCAGGCAAAAGTTTTCAGACTATTTCACTCCCGCCTCCCATACCCCCTGCTGCAATCTCATTCATGAGAATCAGAACGTAGTCTGACGGCGCTGCAGCGTGTTCAAAGATTAAGAGTCCGTTACCTACTGGCTTTGCTGTGATGGTGTTTTGTATTGATTCTGTTTGCAACTGGGAAACTCAGGGGTTTAAAATACACGTTCTTTGAAATTTTTTTTAAATAAATTTTTAATTTCAGAACAGTCTGAGATTTATAGAACATGAAGATACCACAGAGTTGCCCATACGCCCCCCTGTCCGAGTTCCCCTATTATTAATGTCTTCCATGCGCATGGTACACTTATTGTAATTAATGAACCAATACTGACTAATATTAACCAGGGCCAATGCTTTTCTTTAAATTGAAGTATAATTAATGTAGTTTTAGGTGTCCAGTATAATGATTCAACAATTCTATACATTTCTCAGTTCTCATCACAATAAATACACTCTACATCCCTGTCTCTTATTTCCCCCATACCCTACCTACCTCCCCTCTGGTTAGCACCAGTTTGTTCCTTTTGGGTCTGTTGTTCTGTCTGTTGCTTTTTTTGTTTTGTTTTGTTTCTTAAATTCCACATGAGTGAAATCCTGTCTTTCTCTTACTGGCTTATTTCACTTAGAAATAAGAAAATAGAAATATTTTGCTTAGAAATAAGAAATAGAAAATATTTCACTTAGATCCATCCCTGTTGCAAATGCCAAGATTTTATTCTTTTTCATGGCAGAGTAATATTCCGTGTGTGTGTGTGTGTGTGTGTGTGTGTGTGTGTGTCTTCTTTATCTGTTTATCTATGGATGGACACTTGTGCTGTTTCCATATCTTGACTATTGTAAATAATGCAGTCATAAATATAGGGGTGCATATATCTTTTTGAATAGTAATTTCATTTTCTTTGGGAAAATACTCAGATGTGGGATTACTGGGCCATCTGGTAGTTGAATTTTTTGTTTTTTGAAGTGTTTTCCATACCATTTTCAACAGTGGCTCTACCAACTTGCATCCCCACCAACAGTGCACCAGGGTTCCTTTTTCTCCACATACTTGCCAACACTTGTTCTTTTAAAGTCCCTATTATTTAAGTTTCCTTAGATATTACCAAATGTGCTTTTCTGTTCCAGGATCTCATCCAGGATACTGCATTACATTTAGTCATTTTGTCTCCTTAGGCTCCTCTTGGCTTTCACAGTTTCTTATACTCTATCTATCTATCCATTCAATCATTTATTCATTCATTCACTCTCTTTATTTTTGATG
Organism: Ailuropoda melanoleuca; assembly: GCF_002007445.2. Taxonomy (NCBI): domain Eukaryota; kingdom Metazoa; phylum Chordata; class Mammalia; order Carnivora; family Ursidae; genus Ailuropoda; species Ailuropoda melanoleuca. The sequence continues at coordinate 42,842,165 of NC_048224.1, read as the reverse complement.
ACCTTGACAGTTTCAAGGAGTCCTGGCCAGGTAGTTTGTAGAATGTTCTTCAACTGGGATTGGTCAGATTTTTTTTCTCATGATAAGACTGGGGTTGTATATTTTTGGGAGAAAAATCATAGAGGTAAAGTGCTCCTTCCATCCCTTCATATTAGGGGTAGATGCTATCAACACAATATCACTACTGAAAATGACTGTGAACACCAAGCTGAAGTATGGTTTGTGGGGTTTCTCTATTGTAAAGTTACTCTTGGTTTACTCTCTTTCCATACTGTTCTCGCTGGGAAGTAGTCACTCCGATCGGCATACATTTAGGAAGTGGCAATTAAGTTCCACCTCCTTGAGGGCCGAGTGACCTACATAAATTATCTGAAATTCTCCTGCATGGAAGATTTGTCTCTTCTCCCTAACTTATTGATTTAGCAACCATTTATTTGCATCAATATGGACCATGGATATTTATTTTATACTTAGGGTTATAATTCAGTACGACTCTATTTTGTTGCTCAAATCAGGAGTTCCTTCATTTGGCTTTTGTGTCCCTTTGACATCCTGTCATCATTCCGGCATTTGCTCGCTTATTTGTTGAACACGTCCTTACTTTCCGGCACTAACAAATGCTCCAGCTCGTCTTGTATATTTCCTACTCCTGTCCTATCATCAGCCATTTTCCCCCCCTGGAATTTTGAAAGGACTAGTGCAGTCTTAGTTTTAGCGGGGAATCTCACTAGTATATAGCAGTAGATATTTCTTATTTCTACATTTATTCAGCCAATATTTTTTGAACACTGCCTATGTTGCCGGACATGNACTGCTATCTTGCCGGACATGAGATAATAAGAGGTTGGGGGTACAGAAGTGTTGAAGACCCAGGCCCTACTCTGTGAGAGCTCACAGTCTCAGGAAGGAAACAAAAACAAAGAAGCAGGCGACCACACGACATCAAGCAGGCGCCATGGTGGTGTAGGTCATCTCAGGATTTGAGGGGTGGGGAAGAGAAGAGTCAACTAATCTAGGCTGAGAAGGTTATCTTAGAGGTAAATTTGCCAAATGAGGAATCCACATCCATAGTAACTCCTTTAGGCCTCTTGATCTAATAAAGTTTGAGGTTTTGGGGTTTTTTTCGAAGTATACATACATCTTCATGGATCTTCTCTCTTTTAATTTAATTTGGGTGGTTGCTTTCTTTTGGGAGGTATGGTCAGTTAGAAGAATCTGTCACTTTCTCTCATCTCACCATTAATAAAGAGGCAGACCTCTCTGGTCCTCATCTCAGGAAGGGGCTCTACTGCTACCCGCTCTTGGAGTCTGCTCCTGAGGCCCTCTGGAGCTTATAGACACAGGCTCTCTCAACCTCTCAGGTGGCTGCAGCACAGGAATGGCTACTCAAGTCAGGGACTATAAATGTGTCTTTCCCATCTCTGAGCATCTAAAAACAGCATCATTTTGATATATGTTTAAGCAGACTCTATTTTTTTTTTGATGTAAAGTTCGATGATTCATTAGTTGCGTATAACACCCAGTGCACCA
>NC_048224.1:42733349-42840535 GCF_002007445.2 Ailuropoda melanoleuca | reverse complement strand
AGGAGAGGAGAGGAGAGGAGAGGAGAGGAAAGGAAAGATTAGGTTTGGTTCATAGCTCCTTTGGGGCAGGTTAGACTATACTCTTTTTTAATTTTGCTTCAGGGATCCAGACAACACTCTAGGACCAGGAGTGTGTGGAGGTGATACAGTTGTGTTGGTTAAAAGGAAACATGGTTCACGCCTTCCAAAGCAGAATCTGAAACATGGCTCCATCTTTGCTAACTGCCTGATCTTGGATTAGTTATTTGACCTCTCTGAACCTCAGTTCTGTCACCTTTAAATTGGGAACACAGACAGGACCTAGCTCGGGGAGACACGATGGTGGCTCTGCGTGGGAATTCATAAGTGCAAAGGGCTTTGGGGTGCTGCCTGTGTTTCCTACAGGAGCCACTGTCCTTATTCACCCTCGAGGCCCAGCAGCATGTCAACTTTCCCAGCACAGTCAGCACAGCAGGCGAAAGTTCTCCTCAAGCCCGGAAAGCTCTCTTTTCTCCCAGCCCGGGGAAGTTCTCTCCTCTCCAAATGACCAACTGAAACCAGATTGAAAACCTGGGGCAAAAACACGCAATGCACGGGGAGAGCGAGTGCATGACGGTAGTTGGCTCGGCTCCCCGGCTTCTCCAGAGAAATCAAGGCGGCTAAGATGTTTAAATCCCCAGCCAGAACCCCTGATTTAATTTGATTTTATAGTTCCAGGGAATTGCCTTGTTGTGGTTTCCCTATATCACAGACAGAGCTTGCCTCTCCCCCCCTGTGGCGAGGGGAGCCAGTCAGAGTAAACGTGAGCTGGCACAGCCCTCAGACCCAGACTCCTCTCCGTATGCAGCCTCTTCTGCGTGGAGGCCCCATGAGACACGACATGGGATCAAGAGCGAGGCTTCGTGCTGTCCCAGAAAGAGGCCTGAACTTGGGTTTGCCTGCTGACCTCGTGGCCTCATGTCCCTGCTAAATGTCATGCGTAAGCCTCCATACGTATGCACGTAACCTGGAAATAATAATCCCCATGCTCAGGATGGGCACAAGGCTGTGCGAACTGATGGACATTTAGTGAGCCCTTGACCAGTGCTATTCGAGGTCCACCAGGAAGCAGCAGCAGATAAAAAGCATGCAGAGGGCTCTGGGCTAGGTCAGCTGGCATCCTTACCACTCTGGGCACATACAAGGAAGTGAGTAGAAGAAAGAGGGTTCTTCTTTCTTGGTCTGAGAAGACATCCTGTAACATTCCTTGAGATGTCCAGTTCATTCTACACTTAGCTTTGGAATCCTAGAATATCAGCGAGGGAAGGACGAGTAGAAATGACAGAGCCCTACCCGCTTACTAAGCAGCTAGAGAGACAGAGGGTCAGAGAGGGAAACGGACCTGCTGAAGAACACACAGAAAGTGAGTTGCATAGCCTGAATTTGGTATTTGTGTTCTGTTCCCTATGTCAGATTGTTTCTGGGAAATCATTTGGGACTAATTCAAAGAGAGGCATGATTGCAAGGACTGTAAAGGACATGAAGTATCCAGGGAAAGAATGCCTTCATTTGGCCAGAGGAGGAGTGAAGGTGGGGCAAGGCAGCGCGCCAAGGGCCTCCTGGGCCCTACTAGGGTTTAAGCTTTAGCCTGAAGGCAGTGAGAAGCCATGCTTACTGGAATACAAATGACTTGAGGACAGAATTCTAGTTCGTATTATTTTTGCGAACCACTTCTTGGCATGATAAGTGACTGCTCGATTATCCCAGATTTCCGAATCTGGGAGCCAGCAAAAGCCTTTGGAGTTTGCTCCAGTAGAAGAAACCTTGAAATGTATCAGCAATCATTCACTTTTCTAAGAATTCTTGAACATGGGAAAGGAAGTGGAGGACAGCCTTCAGATGGCTTCCATCGGAAATGACATGCCCCTGTTCACCCACTGAGCCGGTAATAAGTAACCTCTCCCAATCGCTAGTGTATGGTGCGTGACCCTGCATAATGCTGGTTCCAGTGAGTGAAGCAAGTAGAGGCTACATAAACAAAAATTAATAGTCAAAGAGATTCTCCATCTGGCATCTGCCACAGCTTCAATTTCAGCCCTGAACATTCCTGTGTTCCGCTGCTCTTGGCCATCAATACGGGGATATCTAGTGACACGCTGACCTTTGGTCATCCTCCCTGCCTTTCTAACTTTGCAATAGGTCCTTTAAAAGAAGGAATCACAGTTATCAGGACTGGGTTTGGGAGTGAATTAGCAGCCCCTGGAAGTCTAAGGGAGTAATGGGCACTCCAAAGTGTGGATGCATCCTTTGTCCAAACGGGGGATCTGTTCCTGGAGAGTGTAACTGAGCTCAACTAAGATAGCACTAGCTAAAAGAAAAAGACCTTGAGCCTCAGGAATAATGCTTTCATCGTGGAAGGGGAAAGAGCTCAACACCCAGGTATGGGGCACTGAGCTAGGCGTTTGATCACTGTAACACCTACGGCATGAAGGTGAATTACCATCGCCACCATTTTGGGGGCAGGAACCCACGGTTCAGAGAGACAAGGATGCATGGAGAGAAAAACCATGTCTGTTTTCTTCACTGCTATATGCCTGGTGTGGCGTAAGTGTGCTAAATGACTTCCCCATGGTCGTAAAGCTGGCAAGTTAGAACACAGACCACTGAATGATGGTCTATGGGGATGTACAGGAAGCTGCGTGTGGAGAAAGCTCCACCTCGGGTGACATCACCCCTTTATTAATGAACTTGCAACACCTTTCTATTCTACAAGGCCTTACCCTACCTGGTCCTTGTTGATCTCACCAACTTCACCCCTGTCCTCTCTCCTTTTCATCTCCCAGCCTCCAGCTCCACCAGTCTTTGTTTCTAGCCCTCCAGCATGCTGCGTTTGTCCTCTTGCTTCTGCTGTTCTCCGGGCCTGAAATAATCTTCTACTATCTTAGCACTGCTCGCTCTTCGTGTTTCTCTGGCCCCATCTCAAATGACATTTCTTCAAAGAGGCCTGCTTTGACAACCTGATTCATCCTTGCTACCCAGCTACTCGCTGTTACGTTACTCTATTTTTGCACTCTTTGTTCCTACCTGAAATGAACTCCTTTGCTTTTGTATTTGCCCATTGTTCGTCAGACCCCTATTGGAATGCTAGTTCCACGGGAGCAGGAACTTTGCCTCTTTATCCACTGTGGTATTTCCAGCATCTAGAACAATCACTGGCCTACAGCGGATGTCTGATAAATACCCATTTAACGAACAACTTAGAGAATAAATGAACAAATGGCCAACTATCACCTTTAAGTCAAGTCCCCAAACCCCAGACCCCAGCCTCTTTTTTTTTCTTTTTTACTGTTTTCTGCATTAGGTCTTAACTAGGATCCTCTATCCCCACCCCTTTTCCTAACTCCAGCCTTTTCTGTAATGGACAGCAGTCTGCTCGGCAAACATTTCCCTTTCTGGATCCTGACACCAACATGCCTCCTTTACCCTCTGTCCCACCAATTCCTGACTCCTTATACTTTCTCCAGTGTACCATACTGAGCCTTTGTCCTTGCTGTCCCCGAACATGCACCATCCTGTCCTCCCAATAGCCACTCCATCCTTCCCACCATGCAAATCCCATAGAACCCGCCGTGCTCAGCACAGATACACATCTCTGGGAAGACCTTCCTCACCTTCCTGAGTGGTGGGTCTCCCCGCGCTCCTGGAGGGTCTGCTCCGTACGTGTATGGTAGCGTTGACCCCACAATGGAATTATCCCTTCCTCTCAGGTGACCGAGGGCAGAACGGAGGTAAACTGAACCTCTATCGCAATGCCAGCTGGAATACAAAGGTGAGTATGAGAAGGCTGTTCCACGACCAGGTGTGAATGAATGGCAGGAGTAAATGAATAGGAAAGAATGAATGAACTGGAGTCTGAAGAAAACATATCTGTGAATGTCTGACCCAAGACTTTATCCTACTTGGTTCCTTTTTTTTAGCAGAACACTCACGGTCCTTATAAAGTTTTTTAAAAATAAATAGGGGCATTCAAACAAACAAAAAACCAAAAAGACTGACAGTGACAACAGAGAGAAACCCATGCGGTGAGCTTTTTAGGTTAGGTCGAGTCTCAAGTGAAGGTTAACAGGCAGGAGCACAGAACTGCAAAATAGACCCAGGACCAAAACTCAAGTGTAGATGCAGGAACGGGGAGGGACCCAAGATCACAGTGACATTTCCTCGGATGAGTCCCGATGTAAAACTGTTGAACTTTTGGGGTAGTATGGTGGTATATGGAAGGGGCAAAGTGAAGACAGGCCTGCCTAATGCTCATGCTGACCGCCTGTCACTATTTCTATGACACTGGGCGACTCATATGACCTTTCGGTTTCCTCTCTGTGAAGTCTATTTCCCATTGCCCAATGCAGGATCATTATAGGACCTAATTCAGTGCTGACATGCCGTAATTGCTCAATAAAGCACTATTGCCTTCACCACACAATGAACCAGATTGTCTCCAGATCTGGAGTAGGGCTGTCCCCACGTGTAGGTTAAGAGGCTATTACATTTTCCAACCATGAATTAGCAAGAATTCTGGTCTGGTCAGATGAACCACTGGTTTTATATATAATAAATATTGGGTTATGTATAATGTGTGTGTCCCAATTCCAGTTCTGTGACTTTTAATAGTTCCCTTGTCACAGTAGTATGCCTGATGTGGTGAGGTTACAGAGAGATCCGCAATTTCTCAAAAATCAAACAGAAAAACACCAATATCCACATAAAACGAGTCATACCCTTTTGACTGTGCATTTCTGTTTCTAGGCATTTATCCAAAGGAAATAACCAGAGAATGCATGTACAATGATGTTCATCTCAGCATTGTTTATTACAGTGAAAAATTAGAAACATCTGAAACGCTTCACAATAGAGATTTGGCTAAGTTAATTACATTTCAGACATTCAATGGAATACCACGCACACATAAAAAAAACAACAACAACTGTGTTCCCTAAAAGTATTTAATGACTTGGAAACAAGTTCAAGGCATATTGTTCAAGGAAGAAAGCAGATAACAAAACAGTATGTTCAGTATATTTCCAGTTTGGTGAAATAGGAATTGTGAAGGAAACAATAATAAGATTAAACAGTACCAGGGGTAGTATTAGTAGTGGTTAAGAACATAGGCTGTGGATTTTAGACCCCCTGGTTTCAAATCCCAGCTCTACCACTTGCCTGCTATGGGATTTTGGAAATTATTTTACCTCTCTTGGTCTCAATTTCCTCATCACTAAAATGGGGACAACATCTGTACCTATCTGAGGATTAAAATGAGCTTAGATATGCAGCTTTAGAACAGACACAGAGCAAATGTTATAGAAGTGTTGGCTATTCATTTTATTTTTTTTAAAGTGATGTAATTCATGCTATTTTTAAGAAAAAGCTAAAACAAACAAAAAGATGAATCATATCTATGCAAATACCATTCGGCTAATAATTGCTTAAATTGGGATTGAACCTAAGCCCGTCTGGCCCCAGAATTTGAGCACCTAACCATTAGGTAACTCAGGAAAAGCAATGTTAGCCATGGTTTGCACATATTTGCAGAATGAGGGATACCTTTTACTTTGGTTTTTGTGACTTTCTGGATTTTCCGAAATTTTAACAAGGAATGCACACTGCCCTTGTAACTAGAAAAAATGTTATTATTTATACACTACAAGTTACTTAAAATGAAGTAAAACTTCCCACACTCACTTGCTTTCTTTATCAGTCAATGAGCCAATCACTTTATTTCTGCACCACGACTGGTGCAGCTTCATGGAGATGCTTGAAATAGTACATGTCAAATTCATGGTCACAAAAACAGGTCGGGGCACCCTCCAGAGTTGACACAGTATTCCAGAATCAGCGTGAGCTCTAGAATCAGACAGAACCGAGTTCAAATCTTGAAGCTGTCAGCTACAGGCCCTTGGAAGCATTTCTCAACTGCCCAGAGTCTCTGCTTCCTCCACTATGAAACAAGATAACATCTCCTTATAATGCCTGACTCCACGAGGAGCTCTATATGAAGAGGTCATCATTGTTCCGGGTACACTGGAAGTACTTAACTACCGGTGGTCATAAGGTTGATGACTGAATTCTTAACTGTCTCTTAGAGCCACTGAATCGCCCTACGCTGACATGAGGATGGGTGAGTGCTAATTCCTCGATGCCAACCTTAAATGGGGCAATAAATGCAAAACTACTAACTTCTGGGGCGCATGGGTGGCATAGCGGTTAAGCGTCTGCCTTCGGCTCAGGGCGTGATCCTGGCGTTATGGGATCGAGCCCCACATCAGGCTCCTCTGATATGAGCCTGCCTCTTCCTCTCCCACTCCCCCTGCTTGTGTTCCCTCTCTCGCTGGCTGTCTCTATCTCTGTTGAATAAATAAATAAAATCTTTAAAAAAAAAAAAAACTACTAACTTCTAGTTGGGGGGGACTAGCATCAGACAGCCCACTGTGACCTATTTCCAGGTTAGAGGAAAAATGTTGCCATTCCTGCTGAGAGTGTATCCCCCCCCTTTAAGGAACAAATAAAGCAGAAAATGAAGCTTTTTATAAGATGTTAAAAATACATCAAGAATGAAATCCTGCCTGCCTGTTGCTGATTTGAAAATGGGTTTGAAAGCATTCCTTATATCCAGATTGGATTACTCTCACTTTTATTCGGAAATACGGCCAGTATTTTTTTTTTTAATGATTATTATTACTAGGACTTGTTCTGGGTCCAGAACATGGCAATAGGAATTATCTCTGGCAATTCTACAGCTCAGTCCTCTCACCAGCCCCTAAATCTCAACAAGCATTCTGAATTTCAGCCGGAATTGATTGGAAAATTGGCCTTATAATTCACAAGGGTTTGGATTTGAGATCAGTTAACACCAGACTTCTGGAAACATTGGCCGCCCCCTTGGGCCAATGAGTGGTGAGGTTTTTCTCCTTGAGAACAGCGCTGAAAGTCATTCCTTTCTTCCTCACTCCTAGTTATGCAGACTGCATCCTGAGAAGTGCTCTGAGAGGGAGGGTCTCGTGCTGTCTTTGTGTGGGCTCTACAACATGGAATAAGACACTTGTTACAACAGAAGGGGATCTCGGGACCCGTGTTCTCAATTTACATACGATAAAGTTGAGTCCCAGAGAGGAGACGGGCTTTGCTGGGGTTACACCAGGAGTTATGCAAGACTACAACCTGTATCTCCTAAATCTCAGGCTACAGTTGTTTCTCCCCTACGCTGCCATGCCTCATTAATGAAAGTCTTTGACACCATTGCAAGTGGTGGGTCGTCTACGCATTGACTAACCAAACCCTCTCTTAAATGTGGCCTGGATTCCGGCAGTATATGACCCATCCGTTTAATCAATGGGACAACAATATACCCTCTTTCAAACTGTGGCTTCCTCGTGAACTCTTTTGGTCCCTCTCTGAGCCATTCTGCCATGTAGAGCAAAAACACAAATGCCTTTTAGAAGTTGCAAGCCTTTGGAATGTGTGTTCCTTGTTCCAGTTGGACTGACTTCTGAACGTGGAACTATTAAAAATCCGAATACTGCTTTCCTGGAAATGGGAGAAACATATGAGAAGACGCATGCCGGCAGTTTCCTGTAATGCAGGCTCTGACCCGTCCTCCCGTTAGCTTTGCAAACCTGCATCCGTTCCCAACATGATGGCTGATGGTCTGAGAAGGGCACCGATTTGGAACCGCAGACCGAGGCGGTTAAGAGCTAAGTAGCAGGAGCTTCATCCAAACTGGACTTCTCACCCACGTTCAGAGACCATTTAATTACACCATCGGTAACATCACAAAGAAAGCTTCGAAGGTCACCAACATCACTGTGGGATGTCGTAAAATATGATAGAAGGAAAACCTGAAGAGTTTGCTGTGTCGAGAGTCCAATCGATAACCACTAACTTGTCTGTGTCAGATTTAAGAACATTTGACATCTGTGCCAGAAAAGTGCAAAGGCAGTTATGCAAACCATCCAGCTGCTTCCCAGAACCCAAAAGTTCAGTGAGGACCATCTGTAAAGAACACACAGAAGACAGCCAGTGAAGGGACTCACAGCGCTACTCATAAAGGTTCGCAAACAAACAGACTTCCACGTTGGCAGGCCAAGTCCCAAGTGTTGCGTACAGCTGGGTAAATCTGACCTTCCAAGTGTTTGGTCTTCTTTGTCACCCATTTTAAAAACAAGAGACCCCGCCCAGGATTACATGGAGGAAATGTTAGCAAGCCAGGTTGGTTAAGGGGTCGGGAGCTGAGTTAGACTGTGTCGGTAGAAATCCCATTCCTGGGACCTCCTAACTGCATGACGTTGGACGAGTGGCTTAGCTGCTCTAAGCCTTTATACCCCCATCTGTAAAATGGGGGAAATGCCTGTGCCTACCTCACAGGGTGTGGAGAGGATTAAATGTGCTAATCTATCTGTAGGACTCAGCACAGTGCCTGGCACACAGCAAGGGCTCCATAAATGTAAGGTTATTTTGAAATCGTTTCTTGCCTCTCGCTAATACATTATTCTGCAAATACAACACCACATTGAGCATATGGCAGTGAAAAAAGTATCCAGGAGTAGGAGAAAAGCAAAGATTCCTCAGCATACTTATTAGAATTGCTACCCCTTATTGAAAGCTTATGAGGTATCTGGCACTGTGTCAAATACTTCCCAAATATTTTCTTGTTTAATCACCATGGAATATTATAAGGTAAAGACCACCCCGTTTTTCATACAAGCAAACCAAAGCCCAGCAAAGTGAAGTAATTTACCCAGAATAAGACATTTAAAAAATAGACTCGAACGGGGGACCATCTGACTCTACCGCTTTGGCTCCTCTGAAGTCTCTGCTCATCTTCGAGTCCCCTGAGACGATCTGGTACAACTTGGGCAGGGCACACGACACACCGCCCTCAGGTGGTGGGAGAAATCCATCACACTGCAGCAGCATGAGTGCACTGCTTCATGGGTTCCACCACACGCATCCCATAATCCCGTGCACTTTCACGGGAATGGGGGTGATGGAAGTTTCTACATGTCCATCCATTTCCAGAAAGGCAGAACGGAGCAAACACGTGGGCCAAGCGAAGACAAGTGTTCTGTTCCCTGGAGTCCCCTTCCTGTTGATGAGACACGTTTACGGGGCTAGGACTCAAAATACATTCAGTTCAGGCAAGCACAGCAAGCATTTATAAAAAAGTGGCACATCGTAGGTAAGGTGTGGGGCGGTCAGCATAGAAAAATGAATCATATTGAGGTCACGCACAAGGAAAGCTCATGAAAAAGAGGCAACTATAAAATTGCATATAAAAGCATAGTGATGGAGAGCTGGGCTTTGGAAATGGAGAGACGTGAATTTGAATCCTGGTTCTAAGCTTACTCGGTATATGGACTCAAGTCATTTTACTTTTGCATCTGTAGGACGTGGTTACCACGGAATCTCTGCTGTGCCTGACTACTAGGAGGATGACATGGGATAAAGCAGATAAACAGTTTAGTATTTGCACATAACTAGCAATGCCTGGGGCTAGTCTGAGCTCCACTACCTACTGGCTTGTGTCCCTGAACAAGTGACTGCATCACTCTGTGCCTTTGTTTTCCCATCTGTAAACTGAAATAATAGTGGTACCTGCCTCATGGGGGTGGTAACAAGGATTAAGTAAGTAAAGATTTATGAAGCACTTCAAAAACTGTCTGATGCATAGTAAAGATTCAGGGTTTAACTACTACTATTATTGCTGTAATTCTTTTTGAAAGAGGTAAGCACAAGACGCTGTAAGAAAGCAAAGAGTCACTTAACTGAACCGTTAAGCTTCCCAGAAAACAGGGCACGTGAGCATATTCCAGGTATAGGGGTAGGGGGTGGGGGACAGCAAGGGCAGGGGCAGGATTTACAAACCGCATTCTTGGATTTCCTTTACAGTCAGTCTTCAGTGGAGACCGTGCCTCTCATATCGCTTGCTTTTGCCCATTACAGTTCTTGGGTCCTGCAATTGGTTTAAAGGCAAATTCCAAGGCAGCCATGGAGTGGGAGGGGGTAAGAGGAGAATGCAGTACCCCATTCTGAGCAAGGGCTGTAACCATTTAGCCGATTATTTAACATTGTGGAATGCAGTAAGGTCAGAGACTGGCTCACCTTTCAATGTAGGTACAGCTCCAACGAGCAATCTCTGAAATTGCTTGAAGTCATTTACACCAGTGAATGCATATGCATCAGGGCTTGGTTAAAGATTTAGAGGATAAGCTGGTTAATAGAATTAATTTGATATATCCGGTATAATTCAGTGGAACACATGAGTGCCCTTCAGAACCCAAAGCTTATGGGACAGGAACAAATCCTTGTACCAGCCATTAAAGAAGGATTAGTTGGCCTCCGGAAGGAGTAAGCCCATGACATTCATTCTTCTCTAGCTGAATGCAAAATGGATGTCTTGATAAATAGCTATGCTATAAACGACTTATCAGAAACCTAGACTGTTGAGTTTATTTCTTATTTTGGGCCATTTCAGATTCATTCCACAGTCCTATCTGATCCCTCTGCCTCATTCCTGAAGCCAGAAAGGAATGCATGGAAGACCAGGGTGCCATTCGCTCACCCAGGGCATTATCCTTTGTGAGACTGAGATGGGGCGGATACAAGGAGACCACCTCCACCCTCCCGTGGGTAGGCTCGGTGTGTACCCCAGAGGGAACAGTGGCTAGCCGCCTTGGATTAAAATAAGGGCTGGCCGGGTACTGAGGCTGCTGGTGGGAGTTGAGAAGCAAGCCAGATGAATCTAATATTTACTGCAGTTCACCAAGACGTCAACATTCCCATATTTTGCAGATGAAACATGACTTTGTAGGACCCGATGTCTCGTTTTTTGAAGGTGATTCAAAACAGGAGTAGATCATATTTTGCTAGGAGAAATAAAAGCTTCCTCCTCCATTCCTGTTCATCTTGTGATGCCAAATTAGGGAGAACTTCTGGCCCAGAAATAGGGGAAAAAAAAAAACTGGAGCTGTTTTAAGATGATGAGAGAGGTTCTTTTCCTGCCACTCTCAGTACAGATGATTTTTTTAAGGTGTCAGATTAGAACAGTGGTAAGCTTTTGCAATCTGGGAAAAAGAATTTGGGAGTAAATGCTTATTACTCCTTTAGGATATGCGTGTCCATGGCCAGCACGGCCATTAAAATATAGAAAGACATCGAAAGTGAAGAAGAAAGGGAGAAAATATACATTTTCTATTTACATAAGGGCATTACACAGCAAGGTGGTTGTGATTTTCAGGGATCATGCAGTGTCCAGCATAGCACCTGAAGATAGGAACGATGTGAAAAACAAATGGAAAATAAGGGGGTATTCAAGAAGTCTATTCTGACCCAATGGTATAAGTAGTGTAACTTACATTCATTCATATTCTTAATCAAAGTCCTCTCCCTCCTGGAAGACAGTGACTATTTTCCTATTTCTCTCTTCACTTGCACTGAGTCAGCATAAATACAAACCTTGAGCCATAGAGAAAGGAAGGCCTGGGCTCACAGACCTGTTCTGATGGGTCTTGGGCAAGTCCCTTCACTTCAATGTGCCTCAGTGTTCTGAACTGTAAAATGGGGAGACAGTGAGGTTTAAGGATTCAGTGAGATTGTTCTGACCACAAGTGGCAAGGAAAATCTGTACCTTGTATTGTCGCTATTCGTCAACCCCTCTTCCCTTTGTTCTTCAGCAAAGATCCTGTCTCACCCCCAGTAGGGTAAGCACAGGGTCTGCATTGGGCAAAGGTCCATGATGCTGACTTGGTGGACAGAAGTTTCTACAGTAGGTACAGCTGCTCTAGGTTGCAATGTAAATGGACAGCAAGAAAGCCGAGGGGCAGCCTTGCAGCAGAGACCACCCCGCCCGGGTCACAACGGCCCTTTTCCATGCCACGACAGATAAAATCCATGTTGCATCCAAGTAGGTCAAGGAAGAAAGAAGGACAGAAAGAGAGAAGCAAGGGAAGGGTACCGGGGGCAACAGAGGGATAAAAAGAGAGGGAAATAAATGTGTTTTTGAAATGCTCTTCTAATTCTTTGGGAAGAAAAGACAGCAGCGTTGAGCTAATGCCCCCAAAATAGATCTGAGCAAACATTTGCCAACGATCTGGAAAAGAAAAATCTTTCCTGACACTTCTTTTTAAGTAACAGTGGGACTTGGGACTCCAGGAAGGGAGGGGAAGTACTGAGGCCAGGCAAGGTCTTGCCCACGCTGCGTAAGGTTCTCTGGAGCACCCCTGCCAGAGTTCAGACCTGGCTCGTGACAAGCAAACCTCTGAAAGCTGTGGTTTGGATTTTGCTCATGGCTGAATTTCATATGTGAGGTCTTCTCATAACCAAGAAACCAGGCCTTGCCTAATCGAAATCAGACAGAAAGGCCACACACATTTGCAAGGATGTGTGCCATCTTGCCCTTCTTTGCAATGTTCACAGCACTCTCTTAAGAGGAAGGGAAGAGAGATGGGGCCGTGCAAGTTAAATGTGATCAGTCTCTCTCCTTTCTCTCTATCGAGTCCATCATTTACAAGCTGAGTATTTCTGGGCACGGTAATGGGTATTAGCAAGAAAAATGTTGTTTGGACCGATGAATCTTGAAAACGGGTATAATAAAGTTAAAAAGGTCTCTGCTCCCGCAGGGCATGTCGATAGCTAAATATTTACCATGTAGGCTTTCAGCAACCAGGTTAGCTGTTCTGTTAGCATGATCTGACACCATTACCCACTCTCTCCCTCCGAAATACTTTCTCCACCCGGTGTCCAGGTTACTACCCTCCCTCAGTTTCTCTTTATTTCGTGAGCCTGTCTTTCTCAGCATTCTTTATACTCTTTCTCTTCATTCTCCACACCTGGGAAGACTGGGTCTCAGTGGGTCCCTACTCAGTGGGTGGTCACGTTGACTGTACGGGCCTCCAATACCATGCATTTGCTTTTCTCTGACTGTGGCCTCACCAGCTCTCTGCACATTCCTACTTTTAATTCCATAAATGCAATCTCCATTCAAATATCTAGTATTCATCATCCACGTAATATGTCCATAACCAAACTTCTGATTACCGCTGCCTCCCTCCAAGGCTCCTCCCATGGTTTCTGGCCAGTCATTCCCCATCAACACGTGGTACCACTGTTTTCTCTATTGCTCAGGCTCGAAGTGGAGGGGTCATTCTTGACTCCTCTCATTCGCTAACTATCTGTGTCCAGTTCAACCCCACACCTTAAGTACATCACTCTGAAAACTATGCCCTGAATCTACTGTGACCACGATCACGCTGGTCCAAGACACTGTCATCTTCCACAAAGACGACTGCAAACACCTTCTAGCTGATCTCCCTGGGATACTACCACTCACCACAGTCGATTATCAACACTGCATGATTGGAAAAACAGAAATCAGATCACGTTACTCCCCTTTCCAAAACCTCTGATGATTTCTCATTTTACTAAAAATAAACTACGAACTTTCCCCCATATCGTAAAAAGCCCCCATAAAATCTGATCCCTCCTTACCTCTTTGACTGCATCTATGACCACTATCCCCCTTACTCACTTCCTTGCAGGCACACCAGTTTTGTGCTACTCTGAACAGGCCAAGAACCAGCCTCAGGGCCTTTGCACCTGCTGCACCACTGGCCAATACTGCCCTGCCCTAGATCCTCAACTGGCTTTTTGAGACCAGTTCACCAAGCCGATAAGTGTCTTTCCCTCCCTGAACCCTCATTTTCTCCCTCTATGAGATGCTTTTGATGAAAATTTGCTGTACTGTTATTATATAAGAGAAGTGCTACATGGACACGGGTGAAGAGGGTAAGAATTTGTAGACCGCAGCGTGTCAGGACATGGAACAACATTTGGTCCCATATAATATGACTGATTCATATTCTCAGTAACCAAATAGATCTTAAAGACACATTAGAAATTTAGCATAATGCACTGTGGACTTTATCATTTTATTTTTATTATTTTTAAAAGATTTATTTATTTTAGAGAGAGAGAGCACAGTAGGGAGGGGCAGAGGGAGAAGAAGACAGAATCTCAAACAGACTCTGCACTGAATATGGAGCCTGACATAGGGCTTGATCTCACGACCCTGAGATCACCACCTGAGCTGAAACCAAGAGTCAGACACTCAAATGACTATGCCACCCAAGTGCCCTGGCCTTTGTCATTTTAGTGTAAAATATCTTAGTCATTTCAAAGTGAAGACATAATTTATTGTAAATCTGGCTGTATTTCCATGTTTCCCATGAAAGTGTTCCATTCCTTTATTAGAGGTAAATGAAACTGAACAAATTAATCATTTATTTGGACAATGATAATATTTCAGAGCCTCTTCTAAGTAGTTATTGTGTAGATCTTTTCCTTGTGATAATCCTCAGAGGGGAGTATCATTATCCCGATTCCCATTTTACAGACAGAGAAACTGAGGCCAGGTGTGTGAAGCTGACTTCCCCATGCACACAGAGCTCACAAGTGACAGAGTCGATTTTTGAAGCCAGCTTTTTCTACCAACTCACCTTGTTTGCTCATGGAACAGTATGTTCAGCTTAGCTATGAACTTTTAAGTATATTGGCAAAGAGGATTCCATAAATAGTAAGGGCTTTTGAGTCTGTGCAGTACGGCTGAAGGTCCTGGGGCTTAATATAAAGAAGGAAAGTTTTACTTTGCATTGTTTTTTGGTCCCTAAGTCTCCAAGTGTTTTTCACAAGAAAGAACATATGCCATTATCGAAGGACTCAAAAGTTAAACTAGAAGTAATCAGAGCATTTCTCAAGGAATCAAATTTTGATTGACAGCTGTCCTACATTAGGATGGTTTTCCTCATGAGACAGTGGTTTCCCCATCCCAGATGGTGCATAAGCAGAGACTGGACACACCCTAGTAAGAGATATTATGGATGAGAGGGACTTCCTGGACTACACATTTCTACACAAGCCGGACTGGATGTTGTTTAGAGCTCTTTCAACTTTGAGACATAGTTATTCAGTCCATATCAACTATTGAAACTTAGTTTGGTTTCCTCCAAACGCAGAGTCTGGATATTAGGCAGTTTACCTAGGAGGTGATCCACGAAGAACAAAAGACAGTGGAAAAAGAAAGCCAGGGACTGAGGACAAGCTAATCAGTGGTGGATTATTGTGCTCATGATCACTGTGGTCTTCCTGAGACCCGTCCAGGAACCATGTGAAGTGAGCCTCCACCCATAAGCTTCTGGAAGGCTAGGCACTCATTCATCAGCTTCTACCCAACTGGTGAAGGCTGTGCCCACAGAGGAGCTGAGGAGACCCCTGAAGTTCCAGAAAAGGTCGCAAGGAAGAAATGTAGAGAAGTTGGTGATGTACCTTTGTGGTGAGTTGAAATAGAAATGCACAGAACTGCCCATCACAGCTACACTAAGGTAAAAATTAGGCTGAATATAATCCAGGGCACCAAAAACATTTGTTATACCTAGTCTTTGGTTTGTTTCGATTTACAGGATGGGGTCTGGAGGAATCAGCAGGAGCCCCATAACAAATGATTTTTCTTTCACTCTATTCTTCCTGGGAGTGCAAGATTAGCCACGGTTCTTATGTGAAGCAGAATGATGGCCCACAAAGATGTTCACCTCCTGATTCCTGGAACCTGCGTATATACTAAGTTACATGGCAAATAAGAATCAATGCTGTAGATGGAATTAAGGTTGCTAATCAGCTGGCCTTGAGAGAAGAAGATGATCCTGAATTAGTTGGATAGGCCTAATATAATCATAAGCATTCTTACAACTTGAAGATGGAGGTAGAAAAAGAGAATCAGAGAGATGCAGTGTGACAAGGACATTGCTGTCCTTGAAGACAGAAGAAGGGGGCCAGGAGGGACGCCTGAGTGGCTCAGTCAGTTAAGCGTTTGACTCTTGGCTTCAGCTCAGGTCATGATCTCAGGGTCGTAGGATCGAGCCCCATGTCAGGCTCCATGCTCAGCACAGAGTCAGCTTGGGCTTCTCTCTTTCCCTCTCCTTCTGCCCCTCCCCCACTCTCTCTCTCTCTCTCTCTCTCAAATAAAATAAATAACCAAAATCAAAGGAGGGGGAGAAGAAGAAAAAAATGCAGTCCTACAACACATTGATTTTAGCCTCATTACACTTATTTCAAACTTAAGACTTTGAGAACTATGAGATAATAACTTTGTGTTGTTTAAGTCCCTACGTTTGTGGTCATCTGTTATAGCAGCTGTAGGAAACAATACAGCACCCTATTCCACAGCACTGCAGGGTGATTTCCAGAGTCTAAGCCAAAGAAGATCAGCACATTAAGTCAGCTATTGGTGGAAATATGGTGCTCCATGACAAACAACTCCCAGATCTCTGTGGCTTAAAACAATGAAAATACATTCCAGAGTCACAGGTAGATAGGCTGATGCAATTCAGTCACAGTATATACATTAATCTGTTCATCATTATATGGCTGGGCTTTAATTGTGCTTGACCAGGCTATGCTAGGCTAATCTGGGCTCTAGGTTTAAGGACAGGCTCAGGTCAACTTCAAAATTTTTATTCTAGAACCCGGGCTGAAGAAGTAATGACTTTCTGGGGCATGCTGATCTCCTGGCAGAGGAAAGAAGATTTTAAAAACTGGCATCAATCAGCCATGCCTCTTAAGGTCTCCGATTGAAGTAGACACCCTCTTACTTCTGCCTGCGTTCCACTGTCTCAAGTAAGACATAAAACTTACCCCAAGTCACTGGATTCAGGAAGGACACTCTGCCGAAGCCGCACTGCAAAGGCAGGGAGGGAAGGAAGAACTCCAGACAAATAATGCAATCTCCCTAAGTCATTCAGAGGTGTCAGGGTCTGTGAAATGGGTCTGTCTCTTGCACGGACAGGTCCCGTTATGTACTGGCCAAAAGGCTGGGTTTCCAAATCTACAGAGATCCATTAGGCTGCAAACATGTCTAAATGGACACTTAGAATTCTAAGTTTAAGAATCACACAAGGGGGGCGCCTGGGTGGCACAGCAGTTAAGCGTCTGCCTTCAGCTCAGGGCGTGATCCCGGCGTTATGGGATCGAGCCCCACGTCAGGCTCTTCCGCTATGAGCCTGATATTCCTCTCCCGCTCCCCCTGCTTGTGGTCCCTCTCTCACTGGTTGTCTCTATCTCTGTCGAATAAATAAATAAAATCTTTAAAAAAAAATAAATAAAAAATAAAAAAAAGAATCACACAAGGAAGTCTAATCTGATTATCATTTTGAATAGGGAAAAGTGGGGCCTCGAGAAAGGAATGCCATTTTCCCAAGACCAGACAGTGAGTGGTAGAGCCGATAATGAAACAAAGGCCTCCAAAATCTCAATCCAGGGCTCAACCCACAGCTTTCATAATCCTGGAATCCAGCTTTGTTACTGTTCCAAGTCCTTTGGGGTTCATATACTAATGGCACTACTGAATTTAGAAAGGTGAAGTCGATTATTCCAGCGTCAGACACAGACAGTCTTCATTTTTCTCCTTTAGAGTTCAGGTTTGAACACGGCTTTATTTTGGCTGGGGCTAGAGAAACCCACTCTGCCTCTGCCTGACGTTCTGCTTGGGTGTTCTGGAGCAGTGATTGAGAGGGAAAGCACCTTCCAAACCCACATGGGTTTCCTCGTATTTTTTTTCCCACAACAGTAATTTTTGAATATAGGAGATGCCCAAATCAAGAGGGCTGGAGACACAGAGGTTCTCTTTTGACCACGGGTCAAGGAGGGCATCTTTATAAGCTTTCTCAGACTTTCTTTTCAGGAAGCTTCAATCCTCCAGAGAAAGAAGGTTAGGTCTGTTTCCTATGCCTGAAGAATTCTTTTGTTACCCTTTTATTCCTCCCAACCATGTGGGAAACCCAGGTCAGTTGCCATCTGGTCTAGGAATCCTCTACGTTCCCTGGGCAGAGTTAATAGCTCACTTGTCCCTGCTCACATAGACTTTATTCAGCCCTCATTCTATCATTTACCACATTGTAGGATGCTTTTCCCGAACAAAGCTCTCTCTCACCAGGTTATGTCTTCATCCATTGCTGGAACTCTAATCTCATTTAGCACCATGTCCTGAGCATTTAGGACAAAGTCTACAAGATATTCAATAAATACTTGTTTAATTATGGAAAGGATTTTATTGCTTATTTTACTTTAGCCAATAGTTCACAATAACATCATGTAGTGAAATACTCTTAATAGGAATTTATTAAATATCCTTGAATCAACATATAAATGAAAAAGTGACAATTTCTAAGTGTCTTTTAGGGCCCATCTCTATTCTATTCATGTCATCTTAACACACAAAAGCAGGCACATAGATTCACACGCGTGCATGTTTACGTGATGAACTATAATAACACAGAGCTTGGGGACACCATAATCAACCTCTTTTTTAATTTAATTTTATTTTTTTTAAATCAGACAGAAACAAATTAAAGAACACTTATTTGGAAGATACCTTTTCAGAGCTGTAGTTTCCACATGATTTGTGTGTGCCCAGCAATCAATGAGCTTCATTTTATTAATCTAAAAATAAACAGGCAGTACTACACTGCCAGAAATGATCTCAGCTCACCTCTGGGAGGTAAAGTCTCCCGTGGAGGCACTTTTGTTGCTCAGCTGCAGAATGAAGGTAGGCCCTCCGCAGCAATTTCCAATTAGCTAAAGGAGTTGGGGGATGATTTTGGCAAACTTGAACTAGGTTTGGAATGAGTTTGTCCCATTCCTTACTGTGCACATCTTGCCATTTCTGAAGCTGTGAGTCAGGCTGATGTCAGCCAAGCAAGTAGCTGAACCAGCATGTCCAAGGAGATTGGAGGTGTCCTTGGCAAGGGTCTTAGATGCTACCTACTAGGGGCAGCTGTCCTAGAAGTGATGTCACTTTCTTCCTCTTCAGATCATAACTCTGTAACAGGCTTTTTTCAAAGATGTCCAAGTGACGTTATGAGTGCCCTGAGTGTTTCCTTTGGGAATGGCTATGTGCATATCTATGTATCTGAATCTAGTTAATTACTAGAGACCAAAGAGCTATGAATTCTCCTTCTTGCTCTATCATGATTCATTGTGCAACCTGGGGCAAATTCCTCCTCTTTGCTGGACCTCTGTTCTTCCATCTGCATCATGACTACATCAGAAAGGTAATCTCTAAGACCCCTTCCAGCAATCTTGTTCTTTTAATCAGTGGACACCAATGGCAACATTTATTTTACTGTGTTTAAGGAACTGATGTGCCCTTCTGAAGACATTTTGCTAGCAACTCAATGGTCTTGTTTTGTGTTTTATTACCACTGCCTCAAACAAGTCTGAAATTCATCAAAGTTCAACACTCTTGCCAATCTGTGGTGGGATTTAGAAAGGAAGCTGTGTTGCCTTCTGCTAGTTGTCTATGGCCAGGTTAAGCAGCATGTAATTGGGAACCAGAAAATGGGTGTGGTGGAGTTTTGAAGATGGGGAAGCTCTATAATTGCATTCCAGATCCTAGATTGGAATCAAGGTTTTGGAGATTTAGACCTTGAAGATTTTTATAACTAAAAAAAGTCACAGCACCACCAATCTCTTTGAAATATGCTTAGCTTGATCACTTAGTAACAGATGACCTTAGGAAGCACTACCAATTCCTAAGCCTACAAAGTGTGGTTTTTGGATGTTCTTTAAATGATAACCAACATTTATGTAAATTTTGCAGAACAAAAAGTTATTTATGCTAATTTATTTTCTATTTGGAGCCATTACAAGATCTTCCTTTAGCCTCATCTCCTGCTCCTTGCCCTCAAGTATCACTATTAGTCTGGAACATTAAAATAAACAGAAAAGCACAGAGCAAAGGGAGAGGAACTAACTGATTGAATCCTGTCAACCAGAACTAGTGCACTATTGCTTCAAATATTTTATGTGCTCCAACCTCACACCAGCAGTGTGCTTTAAGGAATTGTATTGATGAGGAAATCTAGAACTCAAATCACATTTAGGAAAGTGACATCAAATAGGTTTGCCATTTGGGGGAAAAAAATTACTCCAAGGCCCCTGATGAAAGTAATATGTTAGTCTCTCAAATTTGTTTTAACATTCTATTTGTGTACTTGGTTTTTAAATAAAAATCCTAAATATTTTTGTGTAACTTTGATTTCAGGAACCGAGGGGATTCAGTGCTTAGATCTTAACCATTTTAATGAAATTTTCCTAACTTGTAAGAATACTGAATGAATCAACTCTTAATGTACAAAATCAAAATGTGTCTCATAAAATGGAATTGCTTTTCATTTGAGAGCCAGTGATCCTCTTTCAATGACTATATTTTGAATAACAAATTTTATTTGGGGAAGACACATTATTTCTGTAACTCTCTTGATCAGCCAGGGCTAGATGCTTATACAAGTCATCTAACAGAAGCAGGTACCAAAAACAAAGGCAATTCAGGGGAACAAACACTCCTTTAGTAGGTGCCCCATCCTGGGAGTGAGGTCGTGGTGGTGGGGTTAGGAGGCTGGGACAATGAGGCTGGAGGAAAGGTGTCCTTACGATAGCAAGATTTGCAAATAAATAAGCCCTGGAAAAGGCTCTTTTAAAAGCAATACACTAAGTAGTTCCATTGTGAAAATCTTGAGTAATCATCTACAGGAAGAAAAAATAACCTCTTATAATTATAGAAGAATGAATGCTTTTGGCTTAGAGGAAAAAAAGTGGACAGAATTATATATGGTTTAAAAACCTACTATATTTATGGGAGCCTGGGTAGCACAGTTGTTAAGCGTCTGCCTTCGGCTCAGGGCGTGATCCCAGCGTGCCGGGATCGAGTCCCACATCGGGCTCCTCC
Source organism: Ailuropoda melanoleuca (assembly GCF_002007445.2). NCBI lineage: Eukaryota > Metazoa > Chordata > Mammalia > Carnivora > Ursidae > Ailuropoda > Ailuropoda melanoleuca. Next base: position 42,819,753 of record NC_048224.1, on the reverse strand, counting down.
GCTGGGAGCCTGCTTCTTCCTCTCCCACTCCCCCTGCTTGTGTTCCCTCTCTCGCTGGCTGTCTATCTCTGTCAAATAAATAAATAAAAAATCTTTGGAAAAAAAAAAACCTACTATATTTAAATTGGCGCAGGGAGTGGGAGAAACAGACTCCAGTTGTGGAATGAATACATTTCGGAGTAAAAGGTACAGCACGGAGGATACAGTCAAAGGTACTGCAGGGGTGGTGCGTGGTGACAGAGGGTGGCGACACTAGTGTTGAGCACATGACATATCAACTCTTTGAATCACTATGTTGTGCACCTGAAACTAATGTAACATTGTGTGTCAACTACACTCCAATTAAAAAAAAAATTTAATTGGGGTACCTCAGTCGGAAAAGCATGTGACTCTTGATCTCGAGGTCACGAGTTCGAGCCCCATGTTGGGTGTAAAGATAACGTAAATAAATAAAACGTCAAAAAAGAAAAAATAAAACATTTTTAAAAGTAATTAAAAACTACTATATCTGAAAGTTAGCTGGCAGAAATTTAAAACATGATCTACTAATGACCAAGCGATAATGAAAAGCGTATGTAGAAAGTTTAAATAAAATTATTTCATCAAGTAAAAGGAGTGTGGAAGAAACATATTTCTAAATTAATATATCATTGCATATATCATTTTAAACGTATTTAACTAAATGAGCAAACTATATAAGCAGGTATTTAACTATTTAACCTGTGTCAGTAAAATTAATATTTTTAAGTTGGTCAAATTTAATATTCTCGTTGGGAAGATGGAGAATTGCTGTCTATCCGGGCTTTCTTTATTTCTGGACACAGAAGACAAAGTACTGGGCAAACAGTAGTCTCCCAGCAAAAGACAGTTATTTTGGAACAGGAGTAGTGGTAGTAATTGTAGTGGTAGTAATTGTAGTAATAGTAATAGCAGTGGTCTGAAAATGAACACTACATGAAAAAATAACTCTGACTCCCAACACTAGCTTTTTGATGACAAAATACTGATTAGTGGTCCTTCTGTCTCATGCCGCAATCTCAGCCACTGACTCATTCACTCGTGCAATGACCCAACACATAACAACTGGTTAAATGTGCAACACTCTTGGCTAGGTGCTGGAGATTCACAGATGAAGACCACAAGGGACCTCCCCTTAAGGATCTCATGTTTTAGTGAATTTACATCAACATGTGTATCAGGGTTTCTCAATTTGGGCACTCTTCACTTTGTTAGTTCGATAACTCTTTGCTGTGGGGCAACTGTAGGATGCGGAGTGCCACCCCTGGCCTCTAAGTGCTAGGTACCAGTAGAAACCTCCCCAAGTGTGGCAACCAAAAGAAGTCTCCTGACATTGCCCAATGTTCCAAGGATGGGTGGGTGGCAAAATCATCACTGATCTATATGAATATACATATCAAGAAATCACTTCCCTAACAAGAGTAGGCTTTTAAAGATTTAGAGACACACTTTATATCTCTCCAATCCCTACACAGTGGTACATGCATAATGGACATTTTACCGCTGTGTTGTGCTAAAAAAAAAATTTTTTTTTAATGCTGGTCAGTTTTTTAGAACAAAAAATATTGAACTGTAAGATCTAAATATGCAACTTCATTTTTGGGTTGATGTTTTTGCTCTGAACACCTTCTTTTCTGAGCCCGAGCATTCAGTTACAGTAAGCAGTCATGCATTAGAAACTAGAGCACAGGAAAAAGACACAGGGAAAAAGGAAAGAACCTTGACATTCTGCCGCACTTAAATAGATTTCCAAATCAGAGGCACTCTGAACACACTCTGAAGCTTTCCTAATTCTAACACATACCTATTGCTATGAATCTATAATGCTTTGAATTACTCTAAGTTTTAAAATAAATGCAGATATGTTAACTTAACCTAGAGTTGCCAAGTAGGTGTCTCAAGGGATTTATCTTAGTAAATAAAGGGAAGTGATTTGTAATGAGCTTATCAGTAGTTGGTATGTAAAGTGCATGAGAATAGCTTGTTCTCTTAGGGTGCTTAAACATTGCTTCCAATGATATCAAAGATGTTTATTCGCCAATCAGATCCTTTCTCTCAGAAGAGCGCAGTGGTAAGTAAACTTCATTCATCCACACACATTTATGATTCACACAATTGATGTATAATTTCCCAAACATTTAAACAATTAAGAAATGAATGAGGTTCTTTTTAGGATGCTTCAGAAGAATAAAAACAGGTTAAAAGGAAGACTATCATTTGATTTTTTAAATACTCATTTTTTTTTTTTATTCTATTCAAGACAGACAGAGAGAGCACATGAGTGAGCACATGAGTGGGAGAGGGATGGGGCGGGGGGTAAAGAGAGAGTCTTAAACAGGCTCCACACCCAGCATGGGACCCGACGTCGGGCTCAATTCCACAACCCTGAGATCATGACCTGAGCGGAAATCAGGAGTGGAACGTTCAACCGAGCCACCCAGGTGCCCCTTAAATACTTGATTTCTTACCAGCTGTAACCATTTCCATAGGAAGAACGTCACTCAGCTGAGGTGGGGGTCGCCGAGGGAAGGCTGCAGATGTGGAGACTCATTCACCAGATGTCTGACTGCAGTTAAACTTTTCTCCACAACCATTTGGCACGGTCCTCAAAAGACAGATATCTTGTTTTCCCTTACAACTCACACCCTATGTTCTAATATTTCTAAGTGTTAATACACCATCACAACTCAGTTTTTACTGTCAAGAAAACATCAGTGAGCTCCATTTTTATACCTCAGCCAGGGAGGGAAAGGTTCCCTGCACTCCCTCACTTTCTTCTATGAAATGCTCCACCATGACTTCTATCCTTGGTTCACAGGATCAACCCCTGCCCTAAATCCACAGAGCATGTCTGCTGCATTGCTGATTTATTCCCAGGCCACAGGGAAACTACTTCTAAATAGTGAAAAGAAGAGGCCAGGGGGTGAACTGGAAAAGAAAGATTATGGCGTTGGGCAGGGCTGGCTTCAAATCCAAGCTCTGGGGTGTTCTAGCTATAGGACCTCAGGCAAGGCACTCAACTTCTCTGAACCTCAGCTGTCTCAGTACTTTGGGGAAAGTTAAATGAGATATGTATAGTAACCTCTTAGTTCAGTGCCTAATGCTTACAAGCAGCTCAATAAATCACAGATCATCGGGCACCTGGGTGGCTCAGTTGGTTAAACGTCTGCCTTCAGCTCAGATCATGATCCCAGGGTCCTGGGATCAAGCCCCACACTGGGCTCCTTGCTCAGTGGGGAGCCTGCTTCTCCCTCTAACCCTTCCCTCGACCCCCCACCCGCTCGTGCTTGTGTTCTCTCTCTCTTACACAAAAATAAATAGTCTTTTAAAAAAATCATAGATCATCATCATATCATCATCATCATCATCATCATCATCATCATCATAATATCATCATCATCATCATCATCATCATCATCATAATATCATCATCATCATCATCATCATCATCATCATTGTTAATGGGGTGTGATCTGTGATGACCCAAAGTTCCTCAGAACTGAACTCAGGTCTTTGACTTACCAGGATCATGAAACCTATTACTCATCTGATGAATGTTACTGATCATACATTATTTCCTAATCTCTGAGAATAGGCAATGCACATAAAGTGAACATTGCCCCTCCACATCTTATAATCAATTAAGCAATTAAATAAACTGATACACAGTTATAAATGGGTAATGTTCTATTAAAAGGTAGGGGGATGCCAAGTTATCACGAGAAAAGCCATTATGCATATTTGTGTCTGTGCACAAGCACTGACTTTGAGGGAATGGGTGAAGAGAAGACTTGAGTGATGCAATAATTTACACTGAAACCTAAAGCATGAATTAGAATGAACCTGGTATGGTGAGGAGATGGGCATTCCAGATAGAAGGAACAGTAAATATGAAGGCTCAGAGATGGAAAGGATCTTGCATGTTCAAGAAAATTAAAAGGCAGTGTGGCTAAAGAAAGTGAACAAGAAAGTCATGGGTCTTTAAGGAGAGAAGAGGGAGGTGGGTGGACATCAGATCACACAGGGCTGTGCAGGCCACTTGTGGAAAAATCTTGGTCCTTATCCAAGAAACAATGGGCCATCAATCATTTAAGTGTTTTGGCAAAGAGGTAACAAAAACCAATAAATAGTTGCAAACACCAAACAGGTTATGGAAAATGTATTGGAGGGGAGGAAGTATGCCTATAGGGAAACCATCACCAGGTTACTGTAGTGGGCTGGGAGAGAAGTGACAGTGGTTTGGATGAAGATAATAACAGAAACATGTGGACCTTGCCAGTAGACCTTTGTAAGTACTCAGCAGAGATGACTCAAGTTTAAACATATGCACCCACTGTCTGCCAATCTCTTTTGGACCGGGAAAGCATCCGAATTGGCATGAAAAGGTGGTGATATGTGCTTCACAATTAATTAAATCATCCCTCTCATTACTGTAACCTCATTCATTCATTCATTCATTCATTTCCTTGTCAAACATTTACAGCTATGAGGATCTATAAGAATCCCTAGATGATATATAAGACTTTGGAACTAGTTTTGTCACCATAACTGAGCTCTACCCCATTCATACACTACAGATGAAATGGAAAACATCGTAAAGCAAGGCACCCTCAAGTAGTTCAGAGCGTATGTGAAATAGTCAAGATCAACACGAACATGGGAAGGGAAGGCAGGCTCTAGACCAAATTGACAGAGAGGTCAGTCCATTATCAGATCTTGGAAGGAACGAGAAAGAGACGTCCTGTATGGTTGAGAAAAAACTCTGGGATCATGTCTTATGATACAGGTTGAGTGGGTGGCTGACTTCTGGGGAGGAAGAAAAAAAAAAAAGTCAAGTGTTCTCCTTTTTCTCCTTTCAAGCTAGAAGGGTATGCTTAGCAGACACATAACAGAAAAGGGCCCTCTAGCCATTCCGCCTGTTCGAATGGGCTGGGGACATCTAGGCTCCCAGAGCCAGAACTCACTGCGGTTTCTGCTCTGCTCTCTGAATAATCTAATTACCCATGGAATTGAAAACCGTATGCCAGCCAGATTTTTAAAAATGTCGTCTTTTAAATTCTGCTGCTACCAGCTCCTTTGACTTATCCTGAAATTGTGTCCCATCTCTTTCAGCCACGTTGTTGCAAATTTATTATCTAGAATGATGATGACATCATCTGGAGAGGGACCAGGGCTGTGGTCATCTTTCCACATTACATAGGCAGCTTCTTCTCTCCCCTTTCAGGCCATTAATTTTTTAAAAGAGGCCTTGCTTTAAATATCCACAGCGGTGCTTTCAGCTGTGACACAGAGAAGGTTTCCCCTTTCAGAGCCTGCAACACGTGCCTGCCTCTGATTGAAGGCTGCTTGCCCAAGTGGGCATTTGAGATCCCTCAGAGCGTCTCCTAAGAAGTCCTTGGTCAAAGTCATGCTAAAGGCACTTGTTAACTTTGTTTCCAGTTTGGAAATAGCAGGAGGGCTGCACTGTAGCTAACAGGCTACAAATCAGAAGATTAGAAGAGCTTCTTCACAAAACACCTTTCATTGCAGGGTGTTAATAATTCCTTTATGGCTCAGCATCCTTCTGTGGGAAATAGGAACGGTCCTACCTCCCCCATGTCCTACTTCTGGATTGTGGAAGACTTGGAAGAAGTAGCAAGTTTTGTAAAAGCACTCTGAACCTCACTCAACAGTATATGTTGAGTGTTAACTATATGTTAAATACTGTACTCAGCGCCCGGCAAATAAAAAAAAAAGTGCTGAATAAAATAGACTTACATGCTATTATGGGGCTTTAATATGGTTGGGGAGATAGATGATAAACAAATACTCATACAAATAAATATATCATTATAAATTGAAAAATGTACTGAAAGGAAGGGTGGGTGTCATGGCATGGGACAGTATGCTGAGGAAAAGGAAGTCAATATGGAGTGGTCCAGAAAGACCACTCTGAGCAGTTGACATTTAGATTAAGGCTTAAAGGCTGAGTAAGATCCAGCCATGCAGGTGTTTATGTGGTGTGTGTGTGTGTGTGTGTGTGCTCACACACGTGCACGTGCATGCGCATACATGTGCACAAGCATCAGAGGGAGAGATTAATATTTCAGGCAGAAGAACCAATCTTTGTGAAGGACACTAAGTGGAAAATAGTTTGGTGTGCTTAAAGAACCAAATAGAGACTGATAGGGCTGGAGGCCAATGAAGAAGTGACTGGAAAGTGTTACCCACATATAAGAAACAGTAGTTGTACATTCTGCAAGCCATTGAGTGAAAATGGTTAAGCTAAATGCATCCAAATAACAGATTAAATTTTCCAATCAAAGTACAGAACACCAAGGGCATGTTGGCAGCTACTGCAAAAATGAATGAGTCCTCATACCTTGTCCTCAGATAGTTCACAATTTGCTAAAGGATATAAGGACACAAGAACCAACAACACACTATAAATACAAGAAGGAAATAAACAAATGCTTAAAAAATGGAGGATATAAAGTGTTATGGAGAACAAAAAAGAGGGAGAGATCACACCGTTTGGAGTGGGTTTGCATGTGAAGGAAAGCATCGTGGAGAATGTAGTATTTAAGCCTGTACTTGAAGATCGGTTACATTTCCACCTATGATTCCACCATTTGTAAGCAGTCACTGTTTTTTAACCTTCTGTTAAGACATCTAGTATAATCGGCTGAAATTAAGGATTTGCCCTTTTCTGTGATAAACCATGGAGTAAGGGGGAAGGAGGAAGGAGCCTCTCAGTATGTCTCTATGCTATTTGCTCATGTGAACCCTTTTACCTGGAATGTTATGTCCCACCCCACTCTAGTTCCCATCCATTCTTCAAACTGATAAAGATACCTCATTCATTCGTTCATTCATTCATTTCTCCATTCATTAAAAACACACCAACACTTACAATATTTGCAAATCAATCAACATGATACATCAATAAGAGAAAGGATAAGAACCGCATCATTTCAATAGATGCAGAAAAATCATTTGACAAAGTACAACATCAATTAATGATAAAAACCCTCAACAAAGTAGGTCTAGAGGGAATATACCTGAATATAAAAAAGGCCAAATATGAAAAATCCACAGCCAACATCATACTCAATGGTGAAAACTGAGAGGTTTTCCCCTAAGGTCAGGAACAAGACTAGGATGTCCACACTTAACCACTTTTACTCAACATAGTAATGGAAGTCCTAGCCACAGCAATTAGACAACATAAAGAAATGAAAGGCATCAAAACTGGTAAGGAAGAAGTAAAATTCTCACTCTTTGCAGATGATATGATACTATACATGGAAAACCCTAAAGACTCCACCAAAAACCCACCAGAGCTGATAAATGAATTCTGAACACGAAATCAATGTACAGAAATCTGTTCCATTCCTATATGCTAATAATGAAGCAGCAGAAAGTGAAATTAAGAAAACAATCCCATTTTCAGTTGCACCAAAAACAATAAAATATCTAGGAATGAACTTAACCAAAGAGGTGAAAGACCTGTACTCTGAAAACTATACAACAATGATGAAAGAAATTCAAGACAATGCAAAGAAATGGGAAGACATTCCATGCTCATGGATTGGAAGAACAAATATTGTTAAAATGTCTATACTACCCAAAGCAATCTCCAGATTTAATATAATCCCTATCAAAGTGTCAACAGCACAAAAACAAACAAACAAAAAAACCCAACAAAGCAAAAATATCAATAGAATTTTTCACAGTACTAAAACAAACAATCCTAGAACTTGTATGGAACCACCAAAGATCTAAAACAGGGGGCAGCTAGATGGCTCAGAAGCTAAGCATCTGACTCTTGGTTTCCGTTCAGGTCACGATCTTGTGGTTGTGGGACTGATTCCTGTGTTGGGCTCCGCGCTTAGTGTGGAATCGGCTTCAGATATTTCCTCCCTCCCCCTCTGCCCCTCCCTGCCTCTGCATGCTCTCTCTCTCCCTAAAATGAATAAATACAGTCTTAAAAAAGACCTTTAATAGCCAAAGCACATGAGAGACTATGGACTCTGGGAAACAAACTGAGGGCTTTAGAGGGGAGGAGGGTGGGGGAATGGGACAGACTGGTGATGGGTAGTAAGGAGGGCACATATGGCATGGTGCACTGGGTGTTATATGCAAGTAATGAATCCTGGAACTTTATATCAAAAACTAGGGATGTACTGTATGGTGACTAACATAATAAAAATATTATTATTAAAAAAATAATAATAGCCAAAGCAATCTGAAAAACAAAACAAACAAACAAACAAAACTGGAGGGATCACAATTCCAGATTTCAAGTTATATTACAAAGTATTAGTAATTAAAACAGTATGGTACTGGCATAAAAATGGACACATAGGTCAACAGAAAACCCAGAAATAAACTCACGATTATATGGTCAATTAATCCTTGAAAAGGAGAAAAGAATATATAATGGGAAAAAGAGAGCGGACAGTCCCATGAAAAAGAATGAAACTGGACCATTTTCTTTCACCATACATAAAAATAAACTCAAAATGGATTAAAGGCCAAAACGTGAGACCTGAAACCAAAAAAACCTTGAAGAGAACACAGGTAGTAATCTGACATTGGCTATAGCGACGTTTTTCTAAATATGTCCCGAAGCAAGGAAAATAAAAGCAAAAATAAACTATTGGGACTCTATCAAAAGAAATAACTTCTGCACAGATAAGGAAATAATCAACAAAACTAAAAGGCAACTGACAGAATGAGAGAAGATATTTACAAATGATATAGCTGATAAAGGGTTCATATCCAAAATACGTAAAGAACTAATGCAAATCAACACCCCCCAAAACAAATAATCCAATTAAAAAATTGGCAGAAGACATGAGCAGACATTTCTCCAAAGAAGACATACAGATGGCTAACAGACACATGAAAAGATACTATCCCTCATCATCAGGGAAATGCAAATAAAGACTACAAAGAGAGATCACCTCACACCTGGCAGAGTGACTAAAATAAAAAAACAAGAAACAAGTATTGGTAAGGAGGTGGGAAAAAAGGAACCCTCTTGCACTGTTGGTGGAAATGCAAATGGGTGCAGCCATTGTGAAAAACAGTGTGGGGGTTCCTCAAAAAATTAAAACTATAACTATCCTACAATCTAGGAATCACACTACTGGGTATTTACCCCCAAAATACAAAAACTAATGCAAAGGGATACATGCACCCCAACGTTTATTGCAGCATTATTTATAATAGCCAAACTATGGAAGCAGCCCAAGTGTCTACTGATAGATGAATGGATAAAGAAGAGTGGTACACACACACACACACACACACACACACAGTGGAATATTATTTATCCATAAAAAATGAGATCTTGCCATTTGCAACAACATGGATAGAGCTAGAGAGGATAATGCTGAGTGAAATAAGTCAGCCAGAGAACAAAAATACCATATGATCTCACTCATATGTGGAATTTAAGAAACAAAACAAAGGAGCAAAGAAAAAGGAAAAAAAAGAGAGAGAGAATGAGTCAAACCAAGAAACAGATTCTTAACTATAGAGAACAAACGGATGGTCACCAGAGGGGAGGTGGGTGGGAGCATGGGGGAAACTGGAAATGGGGATTAAGGAGTACACTTGTCATGATTAAAAAAATAATAAAATGATAAAAAATTAAACAGGGGATTAAAAAATACCCTAACACTACACCCAACAGAGTCTGAAGAATCACAGATACTCAGTAAATACTTCCGAAATGAATGAAAGAACTGGGCCAAAGAAGTGTTAGGCAGAGGCAAAATCACAGAGGCATGAAACATGCTACAAGATAGGAAAATTACCATATTTGGCTGAAAGGAAGAACATTAAGGAGAGGCCCAAGGAAGAGAAGCCTCAAGTAATAGATGGGGACCAGATCACCATGGGTGTTGAGTTTCAAGCTGAGTCTTCGAGACTATGGGACATCCACGGAATGGCTTAAACAGCTTAAAATAATGCCACTACCACCCAGGGAAACAATAAACAAAACCACACTAGAAGGAACTACACGATTCATACTTCAGCCCTCCTCCACAGCACACTTGGTGCGCTTGAAGTAAGTCACTCCTCCTTTCTGAACCTATTTTTCACATATGTAAAATGCACACAATAGATAGTCCGATTATACTTTTGGATAAAACATTTTACAGTCCCCAATGTTTACACTAATTTTAATTCTTTTTCCCTTACCTATTTAAGGCCGATCAAGTGAGAACATTTTCAACCAGGATTTTAAGTCTGACTATCCTATGCTTGAATATGGCTGCCAGAAAGAAAACTCCTCAAGGAAGGTGACCATAGAATTCAATTTGTCTGGCACAAACTGTCCTATTGTCCTATGGTTCAAGTCTACCATTTGTACAAGATTCCCATTTTTAGTAAAGCATACTTATTAAGAGTTGTATTTAAATTAGCTGGGATGGTATGGAACACCTCCATGTTGTGTTCTAGATTCTACCGCGGTCTCATCTAAGGGAGTGTGAGACACACTGCAATTTAGTACACTTTAACTTAGAGTTAAGTCTGAATGATAATCATCCATAGCCCTTTTCTCATTTCAGACACTTTCTACACTTAAAAATAAGCAACGCTTCCCTTTTAGACTCGGCACACAGACAGGACTGGCTAGGAAGAGTCGCATCCTTCCTGAGTCCACAGGTGCAGGAAAAAGACTCCAATAGTGCTGCCCCTGCTGGCCACTTGGTGTAACTGTCCTACGCCAGGGCCCCTGCCCACAGTCTTGGAGATGGAGGAAATCCTCAGGCCGAACTGTGAGAAATAAAGAGGTGACAAGGCAAGAAACAACAAATGTTGGACAGAATGTGGAGAAAGGGGAACCCTCTTACACTGTTGGTGGGAATGCAAGTTGGTACAACCACTTTGGAAAACCGTGTGGAGGTTCCCCAAAAAGTTAAAAATAGATCTACCCTATGACCCAGCAATTGCACTACTGGGTATTTACCCCAAAGATACAGGCGCAGTGAAGAGAAGGGCCATATGCACCCCAATGTTCATAGCAGCATTGTCCACAATAGCCAAACTGTGGAAGGAACCGAGATGCCCTTCAAAAGATGAATGGATAAAGATGTGGTCCATATATGATGGAATATTACTCAGCTATCAAAAAGAATGATTACCCAACATTTGCATCAACATGGATGGGACTAGAGGAGATTATTCTAAGTGAAATAAGTCAAGCAGAGAAAGACAGTTATCATATGGTTTCACTCATTTGTGGAACATAAGGAATAGCAGGGAGATCGGTAGGAAAGGAAGGGAAGAATGAAGGGGGGGGAACAGAGGGGGAAATGAACCAAGAGAGACTATGGACTCTGGGAAACAAACAGGGTTTTAGAGGGGAGGGGGGTGGGAGGATACGCTAGCCTGATGATGGGTATTAAGGAAGGCATGTATTGCATGGAGCACTGGGTGTTATACGTAAACAATGAATCACGGAACACTACACCAAAAACTAATGATGTACTGTATGGTGAACAACATATCATAATAATAATTTTAAAAAAAAGAAATAAGGAGGTGAGGTATGCATGAAATGGGTATTGGAAATAAAGACCGAGTGGTCCATTCATTGACAGAACGCACTTACGATGGGGATGGATATTATTTATTCAATGCTGTAAACTGACAGTTACATATCGTTTTACTTGCCTGGTAATACTTTCTAAATTTGCAATAAATCCTGTCATTATCAATCAAATCAAAAAGTGAAAGTGCGTATTAATAAAACAAAATGAGGTGCTGAGTCTCTGAATTGATTTCAAAAGAAATTTCAAGGTTATTTTGAGACAACTGCTGGATGGGGACTGAAGGGGGCAGTGGCAGGAAGTCTGCTTAAATGTCCTTTTGGAGTATTAGTTCTGTAGCAACAATCTCCTGAAGAGCCCCTATTTTAACCAGATAAATTTATATTCTGTACTTTATTGGAATGAAACTTAGCAGATGTACAACCCCACAGCATCTCCATTTAGTATTATAAATCGATACACTTATTTGATGAGTTCTTGTCCAGTAAAAATATTTGTTGAAAAAGCCATTTGGCTCAATTGAGGGGAAAAGACAGTACCTGTAAAAGAGATTTGTGCTCAAGTATTTACACATTTTTTTTAAAGATTTTTTTTTTTTTAAAGTAAGCTCTACACCCAACACGGGGCTTGAACCCACAACCCTAAGATCAAGAGTCGCATACTCCATCAATGGAGCCAGCCAGGCGCCCCTCAAGTATTTACATATTTTAATGTGAAAAAATAGAGTTGATAATTTCTTCTACTTAGCAGAAATTGCTCTGTGCTTCCCAGGTATCTTGGTATCTGCAGAGAGAACCTTTTCAGTATTTTATCTACTGACAAGAGTCAATTGAAGCTGCCAACAATTTTAAATTTCTTAACCATAATACTGGGAAAGATTGCAAGCAATTTAGTGAAAATATCATGAGTCAAAAGACTGTACTGACAGCAAAAAGCATTCTTTGGAAAATATCAGTGATACCAAATAGCTATGACAAAGAAAATCATTATCTAAAATTTACTGATAAAAGTTATTTCCTTGTAGATGATCAATACATGGAATTTAAAATCAAAGATTTCTGAAAAAAAAATTCCTGAAAGTGTATGTGAATCCATGTTATTTTTTTAAAGAATTTAATTTTTGAAAATAGCTTTTGAGGGACACCTGGGTGGCTCAGTTTGTCAAGTATCTGCCTTCAGCTCAGGTCATGATCCCAGGGTCCTGGGATGAAGCCCTGTGTTGGGCTCCCTGCTCAGTGGGGAGCTTGCATCTCCCTCGCTGTTCCCCTGCTTGTGGGATCTCTCTGTGTCAAATAAAATCGAAAGAAAAGAAAAGAAAAGAAAAGAAAAGAAAAGAAAAGAAAAGAGAAAAGAAAAAAAGAAGAAGAAGAAAAAGGAAGGAAGGAAGGAAAGAAAAAGAAAGAGAGAGAAAAAGAAAAAGAAAGGAAGGAAGGAAGGTGGGAGGGGGGAGGGAGAGGGGAGGGAGGGAAGACAGAAAGAAATTCGCTTTTGTATAGTACCATTTAACAGGTCCACCAGTAGAATAAAATCATTTGTCAGGCTATAAAATAATTTCCAAAATAATCTATAATTATAAATTAAGTTACATATTAACACACAAATATATATTATACACTAGTATCAATTAATTATATAAGTGAAATAATTATGTAATTGTTTTAATACTTTTAGGGCTCCTTTAGTGTCTTAGCACTGTGAATTATGTGGTTTCTTTAAAGTCTCTTTTTCCTTTCTTCTACTGTTCCGGGTGAGAGAGTCTGCATTGTATGAATGGAGGTCTCGGTCCGGTCCTTGGATTCCCAATGAGAAGATTTACATGGGGATCCACGTTTCAGGATTGCATATTATTGCGTCTCTCTGGGCAGGGAGGAGCTGTGACGTACAGTGGGGTGGGGTCTCTCATGGAGGAAACTCTTCCCACAGGTTGGGAGGGGAGTTTTTTACCCTACAACTGTTGTACCAGAATGGTCATGGCAGCCTTTCTCCGTGGGGTGGGGGTAGAGATGGAAGAGGAGAGTGCGGCTCTGCACCTGTGGCTCTTGATCTGTCAGGCCCAAGGTCTTGAAAGCCACAAGGTCAGGACGTTGTGCCCTGGGGGCTTTTCATATGTAGCTGCTTTATCACCATCCTTACCTCCAGCTCCTGTCTCTATCATTCCCCTTCAAGGACTTGGGACTTTGTCGGGGCGTTGCTTCCTCTGCACCCATCCAGCTTCTCTTAAGCACTATGCCCAGGTGTAGGCTATGTCTTAAGGCCAGACTTATTTATGTACCCTCTGCTTTAACACAAGTGGATACAAGGAAAGAACTGTTTTCCCCAAATCAATTCTAGATACTGCCTCCCACCCCGTTCCAACAGTTACTTCTATTTGAAGACTTGCTGCATGATCAGGGTCTCTGGAAGAAAAGTCAGCAGATGCTGGCTACAATGGTCCTACATAAATAAACTTGCTACCGGGCCTTCCTAATAACAGAGAAGGGCACCTTCCAGATTAATCCACCTTCTTCCTCTGGATATGAACAGACGGGGAATAATATTCCCAGATTATTAAGTTTTATCAGAAAATTACATGCTTTTCCTCTTTGTACCACAAGGGAATTACTTACGGTTTGTTCTCCTTCCAGTCACAAGCTCGGCATAAGGAATCTAAGATGGGTCACTACCTTCCTTAATTGTTCAATGTTTTCCTAATATCCTCTGCATCAGTTATCACTCACTGTAAAATAAATATAAATTTTAGCGACTTAGGGTGCTATTTCATTTGCTCACAGAATCTGGGCTGGGGTTTTGTTGGGTGTTTCAGTCTCACTTGGGGTCACTTATAACGACTGGCAGTTCTGAGGCAATTTGGTTCGAGCTAGAGGGTCTCATATGGCCTCACTTGGGAATGGCAGTCAGCGGGCTGTTAATTGGGACACATGTCCAGTAGGTGAGTTTGAATTCTTCCATACTGTGGTTTGGGGGTTCCAACAGAGACAAAAGGGTGTAAGCTGTGATGCAGAAGGACTTTTCAAGCCCCTGCTTTGGTCATATTTGCTTGTGTTTTGTTGGCCAAAGCAACTCACATGGCCAAGCTTAAATTCAAAGGGCAGAGAAACAAGCCCCACTTCCTCATGACAGGAGTGACAAAGACACAGTGACAAAGGTAGACAATATAAGGATGGTGGAGTTGTTGTAACCATCTTTGCAAACAATTTACCCATTGTCTAACTTTTGCTCACATTTAAAACACCCTAACACTCCCATGATGACAAAATGCTGATGTGAGGTACATCTCTGGGTGATTCCTTTACAGTGTGGGTAATAAGTATCCCTTGCCAACTTTACAGTTTGTTGTAAGCTAGACTGATACTGTGGATATAGAAATGCCTTCTAAATCACCAAACAGATGAGAAGAATTATCATTAATCATAAACTAGCACAAAACCTACCCCACCACTCTTGATATTCCGTCCCTCACTAATTTCTCGAGTCTCCATTTTATTGACACGTGGAGTCTAAACCACATATTTTTGGACCTTAATTCTCTGCTGCTTTGTGTAATTTGTCATTTGCCACATTCAACAATTCAGGATACTCATGTTAAGCATCATCTAAGTGTCAAGTCGTTGGAAAGCTACAAACGAAATCAGGTATAATCCTTGATTTGGGGGAGCTTATATTCTAATTCTTGACCTTGGCCAGCCAAGCAATCTCAAACCTATTTTGGGGAAATTTAAAATTAAGGGTCCAGACTAGGCACGTGAAGAGCCAACCATGATCCTTAGACATCTCTGCTGCCTTGAATCACAGTACCCTCCCCTCCTCATGATCCCCCATTCTTTATAGACACTATATGAGTGTCTGAGTCAAGCTTCCTTAATAACTTTGGCTATGAATACCCTCAAAACCACATTTTCATACCACCTTCGCAGATGGGAGAGGCCATATATCTCAGCTTCGCATCCCTGGTATCCTAAGGTAGGTCACTGGTGGATATGTAATTTATGTTGACTAGATGAAAAGACAAATTGATCAGTATATAATATTGCTACAAAGTCTTCTCTTGGATTAATCTGTTTTTTTCTGGACTTTTATTACTTCTGTTCTAGCCTCATGCTAGAGACAGCTTTCTACCAAATATCGGTTCTATCAGTCACATCAGTATGAAAACTAGCAGCTTCAAGTGGGTATTTAGTTTTGTCACTGGAGGTATACAAGCAATGATTAGGTGATCAATATGCACCAGAGGACAGGTTCTAATCCAGACTCTGCTGCAACGGAGCTGTGTGAATTTGTACAAGTCACTTGCCCCCGGGGCCCCAGTTTTCTCATCTATTAATCTGAAGACAAGGGAGTCATCTCAAGGGAGGCTGTGTCCCCTTAGATTCCAGAAGGCTGCATTAGTTTTCCAGTGGGTGGATGAGGGCAACAAGTTTCCCATGGCTTAGATGATCTCATGCCTTCCAAATTACCATTGATGAAATTGAACAGGAGAAGGCTATGTCAACTCTCCTCTTGATATCACTTCCAGTAATAAATCTGGAGATATCTCCAGTAATGGGTGTGAGCTCAGCTTACTGGACCTGTTTTTCTCAGAATAGCTTTATGGAGAACTGCTCCTCATAGGCAGATGCCTGCTTTTATCACGCCATATATCAGTGAGTGAATGGCCATGAAATCCCTGCCTTACTGCACCAGCCAAATGGATAAACAGGAAAATACAGTCATCTCACAGCCAAATAACCACTGGCATTTATATTGCTCAAGGGGGAGAGGGACCACGTGCTCACATAGTTTCAGGATCCATCCATTCATCCATCAAGCATCTTTTTATATACTCCCCCCAAGTACCTGGGGAATGGTGCAGGGATGGGGGGGGGTAGAGGTATGAGGGAAGAAGGATGAATTCTCTCTGGACCAAGTCCTCAAAGAGTTTATAGAGAAGTGGGATGGATAAGATGTGCACAAGAGAAAATTTATTTTGTCCTTTGGCAAGGTCATTTTCATGTGATTTGCTATTCTCTTGTTAATTGATCTATTTACCCCTCTGGAAATCCGTAACTCTTTTCAGGGCAAGGACAATGACTTGCTTATTTTCTTTGGCTGGCCTAGTCTAAGTTGGCTGTCTCTACTTCCCTACCAGAATATTTCTCAGGTTGGGTGTTAAGTCAACTCTATCCTCCCTGGGGCCCTTGAGAAACAAGAGGGTAAAGACTGAGCAAGTCTTGCTTAGCTTTGCATTCATTCATTTATTCAGCAAATAGTAATATGATTTCTATGATATGTTAGGTACTTTTCTAGGCATGCAGTGCTCAGCAAGGAATAGAAAAGATAGCGGCAGAATCAGACAATATATGAACATAAAAATAAAGAGTGAGTCAGAGGACAGTAAACCTGAAGGGAAGTAGATCAAGCAAAGGTTAGGAAGAGTCAGCATGGGGGGGGGGTGACTGCAATCTTACATAGTCAGAGAAGACCTGATGGTGGAGAATTTAGGCAAAAACTTGAAGTAGGTAAACAAAGAGGCAGGTTGGTTTTAGCAAAAGATCATTCTGGGCAGAAGGAGGCGCAAGTACAACACAGAGGTGGGAACCCATTCAAGGGTAAGAAAGGAGGTCAGTGACTGGATGGAAGTGAAGGAGGGTCAGATCAGGGATGAGGACTCAGACCAGGTGGGGCTTTAAAGGACACTGAAAGTCATGGACTCTGAGTCAGATCCCCTAGTCATCGCACAGCTCTTGGTGCTCAAAAACTCTGTGTTAATGAATGTTGAGTCATGTTCCTGATGCAGGAATAGGAGCCAAAATATCTGGGTCTTCTATCCAGGTCATCCAACATTCAGCAGCAGCTGTTTTTGTACTGGGCAGGTGAGGGAGCTACAGCTAGGTAAAGGGTTAAGGCACTCAGAGGCCCAAACTTTCCATTCTAAGAGGAACCATGCAAGCAGACTGGGGCTCAGAGGCTTGAGAGATGGAATCAGTGCAAGGGGTCAACCAAGATTTAACACTGGGCTTCGTCTTAGAGGAAAAGTGAAAATCGGGAATGTAGGATGAAGAGAGGGACATCCCCGGAAAATGGAATAGCATATGCAAAAGCATTAAAGAATGGAGAACATGTTCAGTGAACACGGAATAATCGAGCATTGATGGAGCAAAGGACAGGTGAAGGGAAAAAGAAAATTACGTGCACATGATGTACAGACCATGGCTTGGAGCCAGATAACAAAGACCTTGAGTACCAAGCTCAAGTATCGGCAGAGAAGGAAGACTCATGGATGGTTCTGGAACAAAGGAGTGGCAAAGCCAAGGAACCAAGAGCAACCCACTCTGGTTTAGCAAAGGAGGGAGAAAGCTGTCAGGACTTATTGTGATGAAGTCTGATCTAGGTCTGTGGCTGAAACAGCAGGGAAACTGAGCGAAGGGGACACAGAAAAATGGAGGAAGGCAAATCGCCATGACTGACAAACGTTGTGTGGGGGCAAAGGAATTCTCCTAGCCCACAGCCTTAGTAGTTTTTTGCAATAATTGTTTATGCTCAAATATTAATCAGCATGACTTGTTCATTTCCTCTGTCTTCTTTCCTTAGGGAAATGATTTAGAATATTTTGAAAACTCCCACACTTTCAGAAATGCACATCAACCATGTGCCGTGGCTCAAGCAGATTCTCTTTAACTGCACACTCCAAGTAAGGATTATTCAAAAGTGGCTGGAGTGTGAACATTTATCAGAAAGGGATGGAGTAGTGAAAATGCCAATGCAACTGAAAAATGTTTTCTGATGTGACATTGCCTTTGATTTGTGATACACAGGACAGAAGAATGAGGTACCCCTTAGACATTTCACTTGGGAAGGGCTGCGTAAAATAGTGGTTATGAGGAAGAGATCTGGAAATACACAAGCTCAGTTCAAATCTCAGCTGCTACACCTACTAGCTTTGTGACTTTGGACAAGTTCATTAACCTCTCTGTGTCTCCATTGGCTAACGAGTGAGAATGACCCCAAAAGGGGTATGCACACTCCAGCAAGTGCACATACCATGTTCACGCCTAGCCACAGTCTGAGTAGCCCACATATACAAACACATGTGATTATTATTGCCACTAGTAAAGCAACGTGATGGGCAGGATACAATCTCATCATGGTGGCATGAAGGGCACCGCTGTGAGCACCTGCACACTCAGTGCACCGTGCTAGGCAGGAGCACTAACTCTGGGACACAGCGGCACAGCTGGGAGACGAAGCCCAATCAAGCTGTTACTGCTACAATAAGATACACCTGGTTCAAACTCATCACAGAGGAAAGAGAAGTTCGAGGAGATGAAGTGATTTGCCCACAACCCCAGAGCTAATAATTAATGGCAGACCTGGAACTGGTCCTGGGCATGTCTGACTTTCAGGTGAGGACTCTTTCCATCCAAGGATGGATAAACAGGAAAATACAATCATCTCACAGCCAAATAACCACTGGCATTTATATTGCTCAAGGGGGAGAGGGACCACGTGCTCACATAGTTTCAGGATCCATCCATTTATCCATCAAGCATCTTTTTACATACTCCCCCCAAGTACCTGGGGAATGGTGCAGGGATGGGGTGGAGGCGAGGCAGGGGTATGAGGGAAGAAGGATGAATTCTCTCTGGACCAAGTCCTCAAACAGTTTATAGAGAAGTGGGTTTCTCACTCGGTTCTCTCCACAAAGAACCCACACTGGAACTTACTCTCCATGGTCTCATCCCATTCACTAAAAGCCATGGCATAACTGAAGAATCCACTTTTTTCTTTGCATAATCATTTTTCCCAAAACAGCCCCTAGATTCTCATCCATGACTTCAGAGTGAACTTCATGTACCACTGGTGACAAAATCATGACAGGGAGGTGCCTCAGCTGCCCCTTAAGCTCCCACCGGATGTGATTCACCAATAAAAACATCCTTCCTGCCAGGCTAATGCCACCTCTCACTTTCCACCTGAGGCCTGATTTTCCTGGGTAGGGTTTCCTGGTTAGACACACTGGTGTGCAATGTGTGGGATGGATGAGGGAGGGTTAAAATAGCTAAGCCACAAAATGTTACTTCTAAGCTTAGTCTCTTGAAGCTCCAATCTCCTCATTCTTTTGTATTGAAAACCATGCTTTGTCCAGAAAAATCTCCAGAGAGTGGGTTGCTGGGTTGTGGGAGTAATTAACCTTTCCAGAATTAACATGAGACCAGAAAACAACTTGTTGGGGGTCTGGCATATGATATATCCCTCTTAAATTAGAAGTCCAGCCTTCCAAACTCAGCAAGTGACGGCCATCTTCAATGTGCTCTGGTTAGACCACATCGAAAGCATTGCATTTCATTTCAAACTCTGCATTTATTTTTCAAAATGAAAGGATATGTATCGATTGCTTCTTAATATAAGAAGTAACTTGTGCTTATTTTAAAACCTTCAAGGAGTACTGAAGTATATAAAGTAGAAACTAAAAGTCCATCACCCATAATTCTACTCCAGAAATAACCACAATTAATGGATCGAACTTACAGACTTTTTTCTGTGTTTATGTTTGACTATATTTTCTTTCTTAGGAAAATAAGATTATATTAGTATACATAATGTCTTGTAAACTATTTTTGGCTTTCAAAGAGGTTGTGCTTTTCCTCTGACATCAATATTTATAAATTTACCTTTTTCTTCTTTTAATAGATTCACTGATTTATCACTTTTTGATTCATTCACCATTTATTCATTTTGAACAATATTTACTGAGCACCTAATATGTGCCAAGCATTATAGTAGTGTTGCTGATTGAGGGTTGTTGGTTTTTTTGGTTTTGTTTTTTTTTTTTTCGTAGTAAACACTACATAAAATAGGGGCACTTTGGGTGGCTCAGTTGGTTAAGCATCTGCCTTCAGCTCAGTTCATGATCCTAGGGTCCTGGGATTGAGCCTGCACAGGGAGCCTGCTCCCCCTACTTGTGCTAGCTGTCAAATAAATAAATAAAAAATCTTAAAAAAAAACTACATAAAATTTACTACTGTAATCATTTTTAAGTTACAGTTCAGTGACATGAAGTACGTTTTCACGGTTGTGAAAATTCCATCTCTGGAATTTTGTCCTCTTCCCCAACTGAAACTCTGTACCCATTAAACAGTAACTCCCCACGTCCCCTCTGCCTGGCCCCTGGCAATTGTCATTCTGCTTTTTGTCTCCATAAATTTGACTATTCTAGTAAGTGAAATCATACAATAATTGTCCTTTTGAGTATGGCGTATTTCACTTAGCACGCCTTCAAGGTTCGTTCATGTTGTAGCATGTGTCAGAATTTCATTCCTGGGGTGCCTGGGTGGCACAGCGGTTAAGCGTCTGCCTTCGGCTCAGGGCGTGATCCTGGCATTCTGGGATCGAGCCCCACATCAGGCTCTTCTGCTATGAGCCTGCTTCTTCCTCTCCCACTCCCCCTGCTTGTGTTCCCTCTCTCCCTGGCTGTCTCTATCTTTGTCGAATAAATAAATAAAATCTTTAAAAAAAAAAAGAATTTCATTCCTTTTTAAGGATGATTAATATTCTATCGTATGTATATACCATAGTTTATCTATCCATCAGCTGATGGACATTTGGGTTGCCTCTACCGTATGGCTATGGTGAAAAATGAAGCTATGCATCTGAGTGTACAAATATCTGTTTGAGTCTGCTTTCAATTCTTAAGGGTATATACCCAGGAGTGGAATTGCTGGGTCATGAGGTAATCCTGTGTTTAATTTTCTGAGGAGCTGTTCTACTGTTCTCATAGTAGCTGTGCCATTTTACATTCCCTGCAAGAGTGGACAAACAGTTCAATTTCTCCACATCCTCACTAAATCTTATTTTGCTTTTGTTTTTTGTTTTTTAAGTAATAGCTATCTTAATGGATATGAAGCAGTAGCTCATTATAGTTTTGATTTGCATTTCCCCAATGATTAGGGATTTTAAGCATCTTTTCATCATCTTATTGGCTATTTGTATACCTTGTTTGGACAAATGTCTATCCAAGTCCTTTGCCCATACTTAAATGGGTTGCTTATTTTTTAGTCCAGTTGTAGGAGTTGTTTTTATATTTTGGATACTAATCCCTTATCAGTTATATGATTTGCAAATATTTACCTCTGATCTGTAGATGGCCTTTCACTCTGGTGATAGTATCCTTTTATGTACAAAAAATTAAATTTTGATGAAGTACAATTTATCTGTTCTTTCTGTTTCTTATCTATTCTTTCTGATTGAGTTCTAACTAAGATACAATCCTGTGCCTTTATGGAATATACACTGGAGAAGACATAAACAGTTACACATATTCTTACTTACTGGGTGGTAATTAAAGCTGGTTTTGTGAGTGGATAGGCCTAGCTTATTCAGCCTATTTGGTGAGAGAAGACTTCCTGAAGATCTGAAGGTAGGATGAAGAGGAGTTAGGTAGGCAGGAATGTTCAGAGTATTAGGGGGAGAGCCTTCTGGGATAAACACACAGATGTGCAAAGGCCCTGAGGAAGGACAAAGAAATTGGAAAGGCTGACAAACTTGGGTGAAGCAGAGTAGAGCAGGCTGGGAACAGTTGAGACAGGGTGTTGAAGGCCATGCATGTATATCAGGGCCAATTTGTTGCAATCTGCAAGTGACTGAAAAAAATGCCCTAAGTCTCATTTGGATAAGAAAGTGTGCATGGGGGGTGCCTGGGTGGCACAGCGGTTAAGCGTCTGCCTTCGGCTCAGGGCGTGATCCCAGCATTCTGGGATCAAGCCCCACATCAGGCTCCTCCACTGGCAGCCTGCTTCTTCCTCTCCCACTCCCCCTGCTTGTGTTCCCTCTCCCGCTGGCTGTCTCTCTGTCAAATAAATAAATAAAATCTTTAAAAAAAAAAAAAGAAAGTGTGCATGGGACAGGGGTGAGGGGTGGAGATAGGGGTAGGATGTATTTGATTACAGTAAAAGAGAAAACAGGAATAAAATTAGCTTGGGTGATAATTAGACCCGGAAACGAAAATCATGCTGCAGACTCTCCTTAGCTTTTATGTCTATTTTCCTTTTCATTTTAGCTACATTATCTCGTCCTGCAAATAGACTCTTCCCAGGTGTTAGGGGGCTGAGAGGTTTTGATCATTGGTGGCTCCCAGCATCTTCCTATCGATAGATTACAAAGGAGGGAGACAACTTTTCTCTCTTCTATTGAGTGTACATAAACTTCTGTGGCTTGCCTCTGGTCTATACTTGACCCTCAGTGTCCATGTTGGCGGCAGAATCACCTTGGAACAGGTTATAAATGCAAAATCTCAGGCCTCACCCTAGGCTGATGAAATCAGAAATTCTGAGGCCTAGTCATCTGTTTTCATAAGCCCTCTGGGTGATTCTGAGGCACTCGATTTTGGGATCTGCTGTTTTAGGTCACTGTGACCGAGGGAGCCAGGGCACAAAGACTGATCAGGGCTTGGTCATGTGCTCCCCCGTAGGTCCTGTAATTGACAGAGCCTCCAAGGTCTCTTGACGTATTTGGTAGAGAGAGGCTTTCCAAAGACAAAGGCAGGAAGTACGGATTGCCATTGTCAGAGCGGAGGAAAGGACAACCGGACAGACCAACACGTCAGGTATCTGTAGCACCACAGCAAACATTTAGGAATCTATCTGAAAGCAAGGAGAACCCATTGAAGAGCTTTCAGCAGGAGGCCTGATAAAATTTGCAATTAAACAATAACTTTGGTGGCTGTGTGGCATTTGATGGGGCATCAGGAATGGATGAAGAGAGAGCAGTCAGAGGGCCATTACAATTTTCTAGAAGTGATGGAAAACAAGTAGAGAGATGGAGAAATGGGTTCAACAGCACTCAGTGACCAGCTGGACTTGGGGCGTGGCTGGGGGATGTCTGGTCTGATTCCATCATCGGCGGCATATGGATGTTGCCCCCTGTGCCTGGAAATCCCCTTGTCTGCCCTATTTACCTGGCGGAGAGTTACTTCTGGTCACATCTCGGCCTCACTGTTTCTTCTCTGAAGAAACCTGAGCCTCCAGCCTTTCACCTAATGCTGTCTGATTTTCGTTCAGATCACTCATCATGGTTTATATCATTACATTCACTCACGTAATTATTTCCTGAATGTTTCAGCTCCTCTAAATTTTGTATCATGCTTGAAGCCAGGAGCTGTTTCTTCCCAAGAGACAGGAAAGCTAAGTCACTGAGATCCCAGACTCTGGAGACAGGCTGCTTGAGTTCAAACTCGGGTCCCGCTACTGGCCAGCTGTGTGATTTCACTCAAGTCACTCCACTTCTCCGGGCCTGTTTCCTCACCTGTTAAATGGGTGGGCTATCGTCCCACCTCAGAGGACTATTGTGAGGAATAAATGTGGTAATCTATACAGAGCCCTCGGAGGCGGGGTGGCCTGCTTTCATGTTCTCTGCTTTGTCCCTGCCACCTCTCCCAGCATCTGGCATCCAGCAAGCACCCGGAAACATCTAAAGACGAATGGCACATCAACAGTCTTTCAGGTGTGAGCAGCTATGAATATAGACACAGAGTGCTGAGCAGAGGGGGCACTGGAAGGTGAGCACGGTCCCCAGGGCCGGCAGGCTCATAAAGTCAGCATTGGACACGTCAAATGCTCTCTGCCAGGAGACCCTCGCGGCAAGATGCGGAGGGCCACTTGGTGAGGGGAGTCTGAAGCTCAGAACAGAGTCCTGACTGAGGGCTTGTATTCATTTCCCGTGCCGCCCTAATACAATATTAGAAACTGGGTGCCTTAAAACCAAAGGCATGTATTATGTCACAGCTCTGGAGGCTGGATTCCAAAAGCAAGGCATTGGCAGGGCTGTGCTCCATCAGAAGGCTCTCAAGGAGGAGCCTTCCTAGCGGCTTCCAGCCTCGGGTAGCGCCAGGCGTCCGCAGCTGCTGGCTGCTGAACTCCGGTTTCTGCCTCTTCCCCCTCACGGCCGTCTGCTGTCCATCCATGTCCAAATTTCCCTCTTCTTACAAGGACGCAGTCGTATTGGATTGAGAGTCAACTCTATTCCAGCACGGCCTCATCTTAACTGACTACATCTGTAACAGGCCCATTTCCAAATAAATTCGCATTCTGGGAATGTAAAGCCTGGGTAAGGGCTTCAACGTATCTTTCTGGGGGGACACAATTCAACCCAAACAGGCATGCTATCCACTTGGCAGGTGAATGGCATTCGATGCTAGTTAGAGCCATGACAACAGAGGTAAGTACAGCCTGGTGATTAAGAGTGAAACTTCCAGAGTCAGACAGATGTGGGACTGACTCTTCTCTCTGCCACCTGCTAGCTAAGATCTTGGGCGAGTTGCTTAAGTTTACAAAGACTGTTTCCTCACCTGTAAAATAGGAACAACAGAACTATTTACCTCCAGGCTTTTTGTAATTATTAAATGAGAGAATGACTGCAGAGCGCTTAGCATAGTGCCTGTCACAGGGCAAGTGTTCAGTAATAGTATCTGTTCGTTAAGATGCTCTGTGGGGAGCATCTGGCATGGGAAAGAAAGAGCAGCAAGAAATAAATCCTTCGCCAGGAGGAAGCACCCCACTGTAGATTAGAAAGGACACAGGAGAGCAACTGGGATAATGAAAACACTAGAAATTACTTCCTGGTGTTTGGGGTGCATATTTAGCCTAAGAATTTAGTCCATTGCCTGGCCTAGTATGATGCCTTAGTACGGATTTGCCAACTAAACTGAAAGAATATGAAGGAGACTTTTAGCCAGCAGAAAAGGAGTACTAAGGAAGAAAGAAGATTGCAAGTTACCCATAAATCTCTGGAAGGCTGTCCTCCAGACGGGAAACTATACCTACTCTCTGGGTGTAAAACAGAACTTGGGGGTGGAAATTAGAGGGAAAACCATTTTTACTCAGTATGAGAAAACATTTGCTGAGATCCTTATTCCTTGATGCCTGCAAGCAGAGATGGATAGCACCAGCCAAATCATTTATAGCACGTGTCTCTGTACTAGGGGGATGGTTGGGTGAGAGGCTTGAGGAGTTCTTTTCACCTATGATTCCAAAGTGATAAAGAGGCCATAAACAAGAGATATTTATTAGAGGAGAGGAACATGATAGAAACTATTTAACAAGAAACATTGAGCAATATGAAAATTCCTTCCTTTATAATTTAGTTTTAAAACTAAACCTATTTCCAAAGGCCAAAGGTACCAGCCATTGATTTCACGTTACACTCAATCTCTTTTATGTTTGATTTTTATAGAAGAGGACCAGCAGTCTTTGGGAAGCATTTCTGGATCCAAAAAATAATCCTTAATTCTCTAAGTAAAAGCTAATGGTCATGTTAATGTCCTTTAACAGAAGGAGAGCCAAAGTAAAATAGATTTTTTACTTCCCATCCTTTTTAGATAAGGCATATGACAGAGTCTACCTGGTGTCCTGTCACAAGGTAAAGTTCATGATTTCCAGAACTGTGAAGGAGAATGGGGGAGAGGCAAGCAATAGACTGCAACAGAAAGCAGAAAGTCCCATACTTTAAAGCCCCTTCTTAAATGAGTTCTAGAATGTGCCATTCAGGTCCCTCTTTGGTATGAAAGTCTTATTTGTCCAGCTGCTGGAAATGGGCTGACCAATAGCTCTCACTGTCATGCCTAAGGGGGGCAGGACCACTTTGAACAAGAGTGCCCCTCCTTCCTGCCTCCATCCAATGACTAATCAGTAAGGATGGAAACAGGCCTGACCCCTCCCTTCACCAAGGGACATCTCTGAAGGGCCATCTCAGCTTCAAAGCTCTCCCAGACTTGGTTGAAGCTTTCGTTGGACTTCATCTGAGCCAGATTTTCCCTCTGTTTCGTCTTGTCCTTCCCTCCAAAGATGCTGACTCTGAAAGCATGATCTAGTAAACTTTCCACATGCCAATGTCCACCTCAGAGTCGCTTCCTGGCAAACCCATCTGCTCGCCTTCTTTGAATCCCTGGCTCCTTTCAGTTATCACCCCATTTTTCTGTTTGTCTTTACTTCAAAGCTCAAAACATTATTTATATTCTTTATTCATTAATCCATCAATGGACATTTAGATTGTGTCCATGTCTCACCTATTGTGAACATCGCTGCAAGGAACATGACAGTGCACAAACATCTCTTTGAGATCCTGATGTCACTTCCTTTGGATAAATACCCACAAGTGGGATGATTGGATCACATAGTCTTTCTATTTTGGAGGAACCTCCACAGTTTTCTCTACTGGCTGCACCACTCTACCCCAGCTTTGCGCCTATAGTTAACAACACTGGAGTGCTTACTTAAAAATGTGTTAGGAGGGGGGCGCCTGGGTGGCTCAGTCGTTAAGCGGCTGCCTTGGGCTCAGGGCGTGATCCTGGCGTTAGGGGATCGAGCCCCACATCAGGCTCCTCTGCTATGAGCCTGCTTCTTCCTCTCCCACTCCCCCTGCTTGTGTTCCCTCTCTCGCTGGCTGTCTCTATCTCTGTCAAATAAAAAAATAAAATCTTCAAAAAAAAATGTGTTAGGAGGGTAGATTTCATTGTAAGTGTTCTTGCCACATACATTCACTCTTTTCCCTTCTTCATCTTCCCTCCTTTTGTGAACCCATTCCAATTAGACTTTGTCACTGACACTCCACACTAAGTTCTTGTCAAGGTCCCTACAGTTCACCTTGCCAAATGCGGTGATCAAATACCAAGTCCTCATCTTAATTGACTCTCCAACAACATCTGCCGTAGTTGAATATTCCCTTCTTCTTAAGGCACTGTCTTTGCTAAGTTTCTGGGACATCATACTTAGCTGGCTTTCCTCTTTTCACTGACTACTCCTTCTCCCTGTCTTTGGCTGAATCACCTTCACATTCCTAACCCTTAAATGTTGGGAAACCCCAGAGCTCATCCTTGACTTCTCTCTCTTTTTTACCTGTACTTATTCCCTAGGTCAGAAGTTGCCAAACCTCCTCTGTAAGAGCCAGACCGTGAATATTTTTGGCTTTGGGGTTATATGAGCTCTCTTGCAACTGCTTAACTCTGCCCCTGTAGCATGAGAGCAGCCACAGACATTACATCAAAACTGAGCATGGCTGTGTTCCAATAAAACTTTTATTTGTACGTACACGCATGCGCACAAACACAAATTTTATGTACAAAAATTTGGCCTCCTACCAGCTATAGTTTGTTCACCCCTATTCTGTACAATGTCATCTGGCCCCATAGTTTTAATAGCACATCTAACTTTTCTGAACTCCAGATCCGGATATCTAAGTTGCCACTTGGCATCCCCTCTCAAAAGTAACACTTACTAAAAGAAATCTCCTGGATTTTTATCTATTTATCTCCCTCTCAACCTATTTGTTCCCCAGTTTTCTTTATATCAGCAAGTGGCATCACTATTTATACCATACCAACACCATCCCACCAACTCCTCCTCCATGACAAATGGAGTTCAAGACACCAGCTTCTTCTATCTGGATTATTTCAATCACGTTCAACGGGCCTTTCTGCTTTACCTCTAATCCCCCTAGAGTCTAGCCTTTATATGATGGCAAAGAATACTTCAAAAAAAAAATCAAAATTATGCTTTGGTATTTTGCTACTCAATACTGTCTGACGGCTTTCTATTTCATTCACAATACATTTCAAATGTCTAACCAAGGCTCAGAAGGTCTGAAATTATCTCGTCTCTTCTCACCTTTCTGGTCCTGGGAGCTATTAGTTTCTCCTTACAACTTCTATTTCTATATGAAAATTGTCCATAAGTGTTATCTGACATGAAGACATTTTTAAGAATTTACCTCCTATTCACTTCTTCCCCCAAGAATCTGTTAGAGGATATGCTCCAAAAATTGAGGGAATAAACCAAAAAAGAGAAAGATAAAAACTCAAGAAAACTTGAACTCAACGAAGGAAAGGAGAAGAAAAGGGAGCCACCAGCATGGTGATGAAAAATCTAAGGATGACTGATAAAAAGATCTAGGACATAAATATTCCTCATGGCAACCTGAAGACAGAGACTCTGAAAGGATCATATTCAAGGATAAAAAACTAGAACTGAAGAACAAAGTATTGTTTTTGTTCACACTGAAAGGAACTTTGCAGTTCCATTTGGAAATATAGGCTAGGGGTGCCTGGCTGGCTCAGTGGGTAGAACATGGGACGCTTGACCTCAGCTTTGCGAGTTCGAGCCCCATGTTGGGTTTGGGGCTACTTACTTCAAAAAAAGAAAAGAAAAAGAAAATGTAGGCTAATTTAATGGTAGGCACTATAAAATCTGAGCAAATCATAAAAGGAAATAATTATTAACCCCAAGAAAAACAAATAAACAAAAAACAATACAAAAACAGAAATGTAATCACAGTGTAAAAACCAATGGCTCAGTTGGGTACAATAATTACGTAAGTATACGGAAATAAATGCAATTCTAGCCAAGAGAATAAAGAAAGTTTGGGGCAGTGGCAAGATCTTCAATAGAAGTATACCAGAGACCCGTTAGAGTGTTTTAGGTTTTATTGTGATATAATTATACATGGAGGGTCATGATTCGAGGATGTGTGAGAATGTACATGTGTGTGAAAAGATATAAATTCTTATCTTGGTAAGAAAGAAGTCAGAAGAAAAGCGCTTACAACCAAAAATAATAATTTGAATTAAAAAAATAAAAGGATAAGAATGTTAAAACTTGGCTGCATTTCTAAGAATGATAATCTAGGGTACAAAAGGGGACTACTGCCTCCTGTATCTCTTCTTAAAATATGTTGGTGTTTATAAAATACATAATATATTGACCACTTTCATAATTTTAAAAAATTAATTAAAGAAGACTAGAATAAATCTGTCAATCAAATGAGGTAATTCTGACTTCTCCTGGACAGGGTTGAATTTGCCCCTCCCCAACTCCCAACGTTTCTTTTTCGTTATGTTTTTTAAACATTTTTTTTTAAACACAGAGAGAGAGAGAGAAAAGAGAGGGCAAGAAAGAGAGAGCGTGCACAAGCAGGGGAGTGGCAGAAGGAGAGGAGATGGGGCTCGATCCCAGGACCCTGGGATCATGACCTCAGCCGAAGGCAGATGCTTAACCGACCGAGCCACCCAGGTGCCCCAACCCAATCTTTTCTTTTAAAATAAGAGCTAAATCATATGATATGAAAGTACCTAGTACACACTAAGCCCTCACAAAAACAAAGCTAACTGTCTTGTTATAGTAAACAAGGGGTAAATTCCAAGATGATTTTATTTAGTTTGGTAAATACATTTAGTGTGGTTATTAAAAAAACCAAAAACCAAACACTACAATTAGTTTACAAAAATGCTTGCTTTCATCAAAGAATCGCTAGACTTTGGGAACGGCAATAGGTCTTCTGCCAGCTTCAGTAAAATGGTGACACTCCCCTCCCCATCCTCCGTCATCAACTTTCTAGCCATCCATCACTTAACGTGCTGCTGAGAGCCCTGCAGGAGTTTAGAACACAACTGCCAACGGACTGTCTTGCTAGGATGAGCTATGGCTCCACTAGAGAGAAAGGAAGGGAAATTGATTTGTAGGAGGCCAACTTTTACAAAGCACAATTCCATGGGGTTAGTTACAACTATTCAATTTCCCAAATAAAAATAAAGAGCTTACTAAGTAACAAATTACACTTTTAAAGGAACAGGAAAAAAAACAAAACAAAACTCTAGCTGTTGGATGATAACGCAATTTTGCTTCATTTCACACATTTATAGAGAGAGGCTGTGTTTTCTGAAGATGCTGTTTTCTGCTTCAGAAATATGTATCTTCTCTGATGGAATGTACTCTTTCATGAATTAAAGCCATTTTCTCCTTTTCTTCTGCAAGTGGTTGATGCTGGAGCCATGTATGACTCACCAAAACAGGATAGCTTGTGACTCTTGCTCATAGAAGCCCATATGTCTGAGAAACGTGCTTTTCCAAATACGGCATATTTGGATTGTTTCTGTTACTGATGAGCCTCTCTGTTCAACCCAAGGATCAAAGGCTGTGGGTGGCCTTGCCTTAATTCTTGTGTGTCCAAGAAAGGGGGTAAGGAGGGCTATTTGCAACCACAGCCATGATGGGAATGACATGCCATTGGGAATCAATTATTTTATTCATTAAAAATATACTGAAGATCTGTTATATTCAGGTACTGGTAGGTTGGAGGGTAAATTGTCATAATCCCTGGTCTAATGGGGCACAAGCACATAAGCCAATGATTATAAACTCTGTGAAAGGGACTATGATAAAGAGAAGCAAAAACCATCACAGGGAGACAAAGACGAGAGTCTAACAAAGTCTAAGTTCCTTTTTACAGAAAGGAGAGAGGAAGGGTAAGTGGAAGTTCCCTTAGGGAGTGCTTAGATCAAATCAGGACTGCAAAAGGCACACTGAACGTTTACTGACTAATCCCCCCACTCCAGAAAACCCATCAAGTTATTGTCAGTTGTAGTAGTAGTATTTTATCATTATTATTCCCATTTATAAAATGTGGAAACGATTAAAAGTGAAATCACTTATCACACTGGTTACTTTCAAATTAAAGGGCTGTTAGAGAAACAGCTATAAAAGCTTACAGAAACCCCCCAGAACAAAGTCTAACACAAATCCACCCCTCCCCCTGCCCCACTGTGCCCTGAGCAGTTTCTAAGGGGAAATGGAAAATATTTAATTCAGGACAATATCTTAATTAATTAAAATTAAAATATGCATTCTTGTCCTGTTGCAACACACATGCATTGTTATTTTCTCAGTGCCCAGTTTAGGTCCTTGTGAATGTACAGATAGATAAACATATGTCTACCCTTTGAGAAAATCATAGGCAATAGAGGGCAGAGTCTGGAACAATCATTAGGTCTTTATCGATTTACCTCCATTCTCTTTGCTCTACTCCAACACCACCATATCTTATATGCACTTTTATAAGAGTTTTCTTACAGCTCCTCAGCTCATCCCTTGCCTCCCTTCAACCTGTTTAGCAGAGCTAGAATGATCTTTGAAAACACATAGCTGCACTCTGTGGTTTCTAAGAAGGAAAATTAAGTGTATCTCCGATCCCATTCTTCTCTCTAAAACCAATGTAATTCAATGAAAACAATAAAGAGAAACATAAACTATATTTCCTCTCTCATTTTTGCACCCCCTTGACACACACACACATGCACGCACACAAATGCATATTAGGAGGGGCGACGAGTGGTGCTTCTTTCCCATCACCACTATTTTCCTACAAAAACCAATAAAGGAAAAACTAAACTTACTCAGTTATGATGGGAATACAAGGAAAGTCAGCATTGAACCTGGAATACGAGTACCTGCCAGAAGACAGGGGAAAGGAACCTTACAAAGGAAAGACAATTGAAGAATAACCCCCCAAATCTTACCAGATGAAATGATACTTGTTACCAAACATTTTGCTGCATACATAAAATGTAAATGCAAATGTTTAGGAATTAAGAGCTCAAAAAGGGTTTAGGGACTCCAGGAACAATAAGAACAAAAATAAGATCAAAGGACCAAACAACGAGGTCAGGAATGAAAGGAAAGTGAAGAAGGTAACCATCACTGAAAGCTCCATTAAAAGCCCCATCTCTGTCGGTGAAAAGAACATTACAGCTGTTAAAGTCACAGAAGGCAGGCTGGGGGGGAAAAAAAGTAAACTAAAGAAATTAAAAGCAGTTTTTATTTTATTTTATTTTTAAAGATTTTATTTATTTATTTGACAGAGACAGCCAGCGAGAGAGGGAACACAAACAGGGGGAGTGGGAGAGGAAGAAGCAGGCTCCTAGCGGAGGAGCCTGATGTGGGGCTCCATCCCAGAATGCTGGGATTACGCCCTGAACCAAAGGCAGACGCTTGACGACTGTGCCACCCAGGAGCCCCTAAAAGCAGTTCTTAAAAAAAGAGAAAAAGAATGTTTATAGAAGACAAAGGAGATAAAACATAGATATAATTGGTGTCACTGAGTGCAATCAGAACAAATTAAAGAAAAATAAAGTAAATCAAATATCTGAACATGTCAGACTCTTGTTTAAAACTTCAAAACAGTTGCCACTCCTGCCAGAAGAATCCAAAGCCTTACTGTGCTGACAAGTTTCTTTACGGCACGTACACCAGGGTAGATTCAGCTGGAGAGGTCAAGTCAGGGCCCTAGGATATCAGCCTTCATAACTTAAATAGGGATCCATTACATGGAGTGTGATGAGAAGCCACTGGGGCTTCTGCGAAGGGGATGACATGATCAACTTTGTGTTTTAGAGCAAGAGGTTGCTGGGGTGCGGGGGGGAAGGGAGGATAGGTTATAGGAGTCTTACTGGATCTGTCCACCCTACAGGGAAACCCACAGTAGACATTCAAGCAGGGTTGTTGACCTGAAGGCAGCTCTCCTGTCCTGAAGTCTTTTTACAAGGCATTCCATTAGGCAAAAAGAAGCTCCTATCCCTGTGGAGCTCCCATACTGCTTTCATTGTTTCAGAACTCCAAGGGTTGTCCCTTTTGCTTTGACTTGGAATTACAAATATCTTCTCAGAATGCTAATTACAGAATGTGCGTAACTCACAGTCCATGGTCCATTTCTATTCCCCAAGGACCAAGTTCTAATTTTAGGAATCCAAAGCCACTTGGTTAGAGCTTGCTTACTCTCAGACATCCAAAGAACTGTTGTCGTGAGCACTACCAGAGAACATTCATCCGTGCCGCCAGTGCCCCAGCCTGGGCTGCGTTTGTCACATGTCACGCCTTTATGATGCTGCTTCCCTGAAGGGTGGGAGGCTACCTCATGCTTTGCTCAGCCAGGGAAAAAGCATCCACACTGAACTCAGATGAGATGCACTATTTTCCCAGCAGCAACAGAGATTAGGCCAATATGTGTAAATCCCTTCACTTCTACGATGAGAAAAGAGTTATAAAAGTATCCAGGCCAGCTTCTGATCCATATGTGAGACCTCAATAAACAACATCGCTATTTACAAGATGAGTAATATTATTGCTGTCGCATATGAACGTTCCAACTCAGGCATTAACCTGTAACTTACTAGAGGACATTATACAAATGTCTTTGGAATTAAATTTTTAGTTCCAAATAAAGCAAATAAATATATATATATATTTTTTAAAGTCCAAAACAGCAGAGGCAATACAAACTACATCACAAACATTTATAATAATAGATGACTATTTAGATAACATGGAATTGTGATAATAGACACATTATTTCTTTGTTTTATACAGAAAATACTAGGGTAAGTATATTAGGGTGTATTTTCAAAATCATAATCCTTATATGAGGCGTTAGAGATTCCCTAAAGGCTTCTTTCAGAATATTAATCAAGTTGTTCTTAAAGAATTCTACTGTTTAGTGAAAGCAGATGTATGTGATTGTCTTCTTCAGGACTCACGAAGTCTTCAGTTTTCTGATGTGCAATGTGATTCTCTAGGAGGCAGCTCCTCTGTGTATCATTCCCCACGCTGTTTGGCCTGGCACTATTTTTTTACTCAGTATCTATTACCGTCTCGCAGAACATTCAGTGGAAGTCCCTTTGGGAATCACGATACCAGAAAACAGAAAGGGTTATGCCCATTATTTTGACGAGGGACTGTTGTTAACTTCTAAGTGAAGGGGCCATGAGAGAGGCCTAAAAAAAAGGAAGGGTGAGGGACAGCTGCCCATTTCACTCCTCTCCCTTGAAGTGGAACTCATGTAATGGAAAAGAAGCAAGTGAGAGATGACCAGGGTCATGACAACTGTTTGATCTGGGAAGTCTGTTGTCAGCACTCTGTCTGACGACCGCAAATTCCTCCATGAGGTCTTTCGTTCTAGAGCCATCCGCCTGTGAACATGGCATGTTCTGCCATCCCCCTCGTTAACACTGATGAAGATCGGGCCAGGAATAGACTTGGAGGTCACCCTACCTTCAGAGTCTGTCTAGGCTCCATAAAGTATAGGATGATGCCCAAGTAGAAAGAGTTTCTCTGTTTCAACTACAAATACGCTTTGCTCCAGCCAGATCCTCCCTGCGACTGACCCCTGGCTCCTACCCTTCCTAAACCACTGTCATGCTCAGTTGAGTATCCTCTTAGAAAAAAACAGATGGGCACCTGCCCCATTCTCAGCACAGTCCCGTGACACCCTGGATATGTCTAGGTCTTCTCTACCAACATTCCTAGGTCCTAGCCCCTTAGTTGTGTACCCACAATTGTGTATCCACAATCCACAATTGTAATCCACAAAAAATCCAATTAGGTTCATTAATATGCTCACGGGTATTTCTCTGAACAGTTACAGAGACAGGACTCCAGACCTAACACAAAAGGCCCACACTTGTTCTTGCCGTTCTCCAGATCAATTTTTAAAATATTACCAAAACTCAGGGTTTATGAAAAAAGAATTAACAAAACCTCAGGGTTTACTACCAGCAGTCCTTATGATCTGCTTGTAAATTATTGGTGAAAAGCTGCACCAATCCCCAGATTCTGCTAGTTTTCTAGAGAAGTGTTTAAGTATTTAATCCCCAGGAAATGATGAAGATCATTAACGGTTTAACAGGATGCCCTCTGGGGTCTCATTTATTAATTTAGCAAACACTTATCGAGTGCCTAAAATATGCCTGACACTGAACTACAAATATAATGATAATGATAAACAAAAACACAAACCTGGTTTTTAGTTTCACAGAGCTTACGGTGAAGTGGGGTCCGGGGGGTGGGGAGGAGGAGGGTAAATTAAACAGGCAATTATAACAGAGAATGTTGAGTGTTAAAATAGATGTCAAAACAGGTCGCTCTGGAAGGAAACGGTCGGGTCTTCTGGTTTTGCCAATGAGTGGGGGAGGTATATTGAGGGGAGGCTTTCCAGAGAACGTGACTCCTGAGATCGGATGAACGAGCAGAATTTAACCAAGCAGGTCCAGGAGGGGCTTGAGCTGGAGGGGAAGGGGAGCTGCTCAGAGAAAGGGGAGAAGCCTCGAAGATGATGGCAGCTGGAGGGAAGGGTCTGGATGAAAATCTGGAGGAGAGCAAATTGGGCTGGAGGGCTCTATGAAGAGGGAAATTTAAAAAAAAAGAAGAGGAAGAAAGAGAGGGGGGAGAGGGGGAGAGGAGGAGGAGAGGAGGAGGAGAGGAGGAGAGAAGGAGAGGAGGAGGAGAGGAGGAGAGGAGGGGGAGGGGGAGAGGAGGAGAAGTTGTAGTAGTAGTAGTTGTTGTTGTTGTTGTTGTTTGATGCAGCGGCAAGCACTGTAGCTTGCGTGTACCAGGGACCCATTTTGGGTGTCTCAAAGCAGAAATGTGATGTGATGGGAATTGCATTTTAGAAAGTTCCCTCAGGTTCTCTGGAAACCAGAGGTAATTGTCCAGTTTTCCAAGGAAGGCAACAAACCAGGGAAGACTGCAGGAGATGCCCCTTGGGTTCTCTTTCAGGTCTCGGGTTTTTTTGGGAGTTGTTTGGTTTCCATAAGCTAGGCAGCTCTTGGCCAGCCCCTCCTGGGTGACCAGGCCCACCCAGAAACCCAGCTGCACTGCCCTGGCTTTCTGCAGCGTGGAAGAGACATTGTCAGCAGCCAACAATTTATCTCTGCACTGTTCTCCAGGGCAGAAGTCAAAAGCCTTAAATCACTGGACACACCCCAGGAGGGAAGGTTGGGACCACATTATTTCATGAATAGGAGGAACATGAACTTTTCACTCGGGGAGTGGCACCAGCAGTCTTTCCGGGCCCCGGAGGGATTCCATGGAGCAGGGAAGGTGGACACCTGTCTGGACTGAGTGACTGATCCATGCAGGGGCCCCGTGGCTGAAAAATAAATGCCCTGGATATTAGCTGGCTCTGATCCAAGAACTCCAAAGCCCTTTCCTATCTGAGGGAGGCCACATCCCTCCCTGGGTGCAGCGATTTCTAATGACTTTAGAAGGAAGAAGAAAGAGGGGAAATTTCACAAGCGACAGCCAAGCCCCTCCGGGAGCCTTGTCCTGAATGCTCCTCACCTCTGAGCGCCTTGCACGCTGCCCACCCACAGGCTCCTCTGTGAAGCTCAGCCAAGAGAGCCCCCAGCCCCAGAGGAAAACGACCTAATTAAAATCACACTTTGCGCTGCCAAATTGGATATGCTAGTCTCAGCTCTAAGAACGTCTTGGAAAAGTATCTGGAGTTGAGCGAGCCTTTCCCAGAAGAGACTTTTCCTTGCAAAAAAAAGAAGGTAAATTCAGCAGATGGAGGCAGGGGAGTCTCAATTTTAAATATTCTGCTGGTCCACGGCTCATGCCTCTTGCTTTCCCCCTGTGCCCATTTCTTGTCCCATGTTCTGGGACATCCATCTCCTCCCCTCACACGAATCTTGTAAGAAGGACAAGAGGGGACATTCATTATCAAGCACTACGTATTGGGTAATGCAGTGACAGAGGTAAGAACATCGGGAACAGCAAGATTCGGGTTTGATTTCTACCATTTAATAACTGCTCAAGGGACGTCATCACTTGAAGAGGGACGGTAAATACCTCGGGCAGGTGAAAAGTGCCTGATACATTCATTCTGAGTACTAGAAAAATGATAGTTCTTCTTATTCTAGTCATCAGATTCCTTTGCATGACAGGACTCTGATCAACAGCGAGTCCTCGGAGTAGGGAGGAGGCAATCATATGGAATCCTTGAACGCCTGCGCCGTGAGACCTGAGGAAAGCAGTTTGCCTCCAGTAGCCTCCACATCGTTTTGTATAAAAGAGGCATTTGCAATAAGCAATCTCTAAGATCCTTTCTAGCTCTCATACCCTCGAACTAAAGATTTACCGAAGATTTATTTTCATTGTTCATCTACCCCTTCATTCAACCAATCTTTCAAAGAAAAGCCAGTGGTCACTCAGCCCTGAGGACACAGCAGATACATACAGGGTGTAGACACGGACCACAGCATGGAGCCCTAACAATACGATGTTTAATCAAAAAATATTTATTTTCTATTTTTAACATCTGCTAAGAGTCTCATTGCCCCCTATTTTTTAAAAATATTATTTATTTATTAATTTGACAGAGAAGAGAGACAGCCAGTGAGAGAGGGAACACAGGCAGGGGGAGTGGGAGAGGAAGAAGCAGGCTCCCAGCAGAGAAGCCTGATGTGGGGTTCGATCCCAGGGTCCTGGGTTCACGCCCTGAGCCGAAGGCAGACACCTAATGACTGAGCCACCCAGGCGCCCCTCATTGCCCCCTATTCAATCTATCTTCTCTGACACAGAGACGGTAATCTTAAATTAGGCTCTAACTATACAATAGAAGGGAAAATTAATAACATATTTAGTGAGTGTTTATTATGTGCCAGACACTGGGATCAATTCTTTGCAGGCTGTCTCAGACGCATCTTCTGCCCCATATTGGAATCTCCTAGCACTACTCTCTTCTGGCCCTCAACTACCGGTACCACCTCGACTACCATAGCTCCTTCCCAAGGGGTGGCTCATCAGCTGGCCTCTTTGGCCAACTGCTTCTGCGTGGGTCTGCATAGTTCCTGCCTCTTGGAGTAGGCCAGCAGCTTTCCCAGGAGGGTCGGCCTTTGGTGGCCCATGTAGGGACAGCAGCATTTCCTGAATTTCAAGTTTTCCTTGCCAATTCCAGAGTTGGATGGAATGCACAGCACAGGGGTGGGGATGAGATTTTCTGAACAGCTGTTGAAAGGGCCAGATGCAGCAGTCAAGAAATGTGGGGTATTAGCTTTGAAGGGTATTAGCTTTGAAAATCAGAATCAGGAGTATGAATCCCTTGTCCTTCCTCTGTCACATGACCCTTTCTGAGGTATGGACTCTCTGAATGACTGTCTGGAGATGGCCCATATAACCAAGTGGATCCACCCTCTTATGGTACTGCTGTGTCTCTTCATGACTGGTCATAAAATAGTGGATAGCATAGCAATGCATCACACCTTGCATTTATGTCCATCCTTCCACATGTCACTTTCCTTTTCCTACACTCTTGCTATCCTGGGACTTCATCTTCCACAATTAAGTATTAGCACTTGGTCCTTGCATCCAGCTCTGTTTGCTGGGGAACCTGGGCTAAGACCATACAGTTTCACACTTACTTCTCACAACAATCTATAGCATACGAACTATTTTTACTCCCAATTTACAAAAGAGAAGAAGAATTTAAAGATGTAAAATGAGTTGTCCAATATCACAAAGCAAAAGTAAAAGGGCGAGTTAACAGTGGAACCTTGGACTATCTTATTTTCAAGCCAACATTCTTAATATCCTATATGTATAATGCAATCAGTAATTACTTACTGAGTACTTCCTATAGATCATACGCTTTTTTAGACATTAGAACATTGAGGGTGAATACAGACAAACATAATCCTGATCCATAAGATACACAGTGTTTTGTGAACACGTGTACTAGTTAGGGTAAGAAGCATTAGCTGCTATAACAAACATCATAATCTCAGTGGTTTAATACAACAAAATGTATTTTTTGCTCACATCACAGTGTAATGAGAATAGTCCTAGTCATTGACCTTATAAGACTAATAATGGAATCAAGGATAAGTTCAGGGTGGTTTGAAACCCTATAGAAAGGGTGTAGACCATCAGAGGAACAAAGAGAAATGGTATGCTTAAACTCAGTCTGAAGAGTGAGTAGGAACTGGCTGGGTAGAAAGGCTAGGTAGAGTGGTGTGGTTTTTTTTTGTTGTTGTTGTTTTGCTTGTTTGTTTTTAAGATTTCCTCAAAATTAGTTTTTCAAAGCAGTTTTAAGTTTACATAAAATTGAGCAGAAAGTACAGAAAGTACATCTTCCTGCCCCCCCACTCCCATAGTTCTCCCTATTATTAACATCTTGCATTCCTGTGGTCCTTTTGTTTTAATTGATGAACTAATATTTATAAAGTATTATTAATTAAAGTCCATGGCTTACAAGAGAGTTCATTCTTTGTGTTAAAGTGTTCTATTTTAACAATGTCATGATGGGAAACCAACACATGATGTAGAATTAGGAAGCAGTTTAGTATGGTCTGGCTTTTCCTGCCTGTGTGCCCTATGCATTGACAATTACTCTCCCACTGAACTGCTCTAATTGTGAATGTCTGCTCTTCAGCACCCATTTGCAGCTACCTACTCTGTCAAATATCAAATTCCAGATCCTTATTTTCCCAGATTTAAAGGTCCTCTATACGTTGCCCACTTCTCCAGGCTCCTCTCCTATGACTTCCCTACTTTTACTTGGTACTGTAGCAAAATTTCACGTTGAATTTATGTAGAAGTACTTTTTTTTTTCTCTTTACCTTTACTTAAGCCATCCCTCTGCCTGGAATACCTTTCTCCCATTGGCATAAGCTCATATTCTGCCATCCTGTAAGGGTCAGCTGCAAAGTCAGCTCTCAGATTTCCATGATTCCTTTCTCTCCCCTGGGTTCTCCTATATTTAATCTTCCTGCTTCTTATGAGACACTAAGTATATCAATCCTTGTATTTTATTAAGTCCTTTTCACTTGTTATCTTTCCAAAGGTAGAAACCACACTTACACACCTTTGTTGCCTCCATAGTACTAAGCACAGGACTGACTGCTCATTTAATGGGTTCCCAATAAGTATGTTCTGTCTTGTGATTAGAACCTTCTGTGTCCTTATCTGGTTTCCACATTATTGGATCCTAAAGCAGAAATCTCACCCAGATTATACTAGGATGCACCATACAGAATGGCTCTCTGGTCTTTGCATCCCTGGTGCCTCACAGTATGACTAGTAGGTGGAAGTTCAATAAATAGAGAATTAAAGAATCAGTTCCTGTGTCTCTGGACTTACAGCGCTTTATGATTCTAACCTGTCCCTCTACAGGAGTCGCTGTTAGTGCCCACACAGATCCCCTTCCATTCCTCAGCAGTTGTGGGTCTAGGCTGCTAACAGCTCATAGCACTCACAGCTAGAGAATTGCCCTTGGCCAAGGATGAGTTGCCTTACTCAACCAGACTAGGAAGTAGCCCTTGCCTTCAAACCCCTTGGAAATAGAGCAGCCAACAACTGATACAGGGTCATAAAACGATCCTCTTGCCTCAAGATGGAGTAATCATGGCACTAATGATGCTTTAGAGTATCCCTTTAGACCAGGCTGAAGCTTTGCCTAGCTTCTTCCTTTGCTATTAGCAGAGATCTCTGTGCTTTTCCCCCAAAGAAGGGCCTCTACTGCTGAAGGGTTTTAGAAAGCAAGGGAAATTGCTAGAATACGTACATATATATACACAGCATCTTTATGCACCTCAAGCACAGACAAAAATGTCCATAACCCAAGCTTTTGTGTAATATCAACCTGTCAGCCCACCAATATTCCCCCACTGATGCACCCCTTTGTTCTCTACATCTCCAAAGTGCTACCTTTGATTTGTTCCAGCTACAATTTCTCATTCTTCCAAAACTGAGTCTAAGTCCTTGTCCACCCATTTGTAACCCAAGGCCATAATACTACGCATTTTGCATCTTTCCAAGAGTTGCTTCTTCTTCTTATAGCTTCTATATTTCCTTCCTTATACTTTTCTTTCCCCTGTGATCACAGCTGAATCTCTACTGGCTCTCAGGGACCATGCAGCAATAATTCGAAGTGGCTTGGTAGAGAGTTCCATGGCAGAGAGCCAGTTCTCCCTTCCAACAGCTCAACCCGAAAAGAATGGAAGGAGAAAAATAGAGCACCCTGGAGGCAAGAATCCTTGAAAAGCCCCTTCTCACTTAGTGAGAGTGAAAAAGTTCTATTCATGACTTTTACCACCAGGTTTAGGCCTCTGCTGAAAAACAACAAGGAATTTGGAATATCTGTTTAAAATGAGTGTAAATATTTACCCACATATGCTGAAATATTCTTGTGACATTTAGTCTGATGCACACTGCCAGGAGAGAAGCAAGCTCCTGAGCCAAACACAGGAATTTTTTTTTTTAATCTTCCCTGAGAGTGAGCAAACATTTGCAATGATATAAAATGTATTAAATCCACTGACCCTGGAATTCATAACTGGTTATGCATCAAGTACGATCATCTTGTTCAGAACCCCAATGTTTGCAAACTCCACATTCCTTACTCTTCCCGTTATCCTTCAAGAATATGAACAGGGTTATTCATATTATTCTTATTATAATTAAACAAACAGATATGGATACGCACATTTGTCTTAATGTTGTAACAATCACATTATGATTTTTGAATGTATGCCTCTATTTGCAGAGTGCTTGCTTCATCACTGGCAGAGTATTTTTCTACTCGTGATCCAGAACACAGTAGGCACTCAAATGTTCACTGACTTCATCAATCACTCACATTTACTGTACGGCAGGCCCTTTGCTAAGCACTGTACATGCACTTTCTCATTTAATAGGAAGATGGATGAACTAAGTAGGGCAAGTATTACTTTTTATTTCCATAAATAAGAACACTGAGGCTCAGAGAGGACAGATGAATAGAAAAGGCATCTGATTAACAAACATGCATTCAATGCCCATTATGTATCAGATACCGCACTAGGTGCTGGGAATACACACACACACACACACACACACACACACACACACACACACACACATCTGTCCATGCCATGGACTTTACACAGATGAGTGAGAAGAAGGCACATAAATAGAAAATATCACAGCAACTGCTTACCAGTAGCTTAAGCATGGTGACAGGATCTCAGAGAATGAAGCAAAAACAAAAGCAAGAAAAGTTGAATGAAAGAGGTGGAGATTCATGTTCAGACTGAGTAGAAGTTGAACAGAAGTGTGTGCATGGCAGAGGGTGCAGACAGAGGCCACTAACAGAGAGCATCTCAGGTAGTGGGTGCTCACAACACACACAGAATAATGGATGCATGAGGGACATGCCAGGGACCCTAAATGTGTGGTCTGGCTCTAACAGAGGGCACATGCAGGGAAGAATTTTGGAAGACTTTTGGTATGATCCAAACCAGGAGGGGTTTCTAATGCCAGGCTGAGGAGTCTGGATCACACAGCCAGCCAATGGCACAGCCAGGGCCTGAAATCCTTAGGTCTCCCTAATAGTTCCTTCTATCACCCCAGTGAAACTCCTCTGCTGTGCGTGTGCGTGTGTGTGCACACCCATGCTGGTGTTTGTATGTGTGCTTAGGAGCTCGCTTGTGCACACTCTCTCAATATTTATTTCACTTTTAAAAATTCCTATTTTTGACATACAACAGGCTGTGCATAAATTAACGTATACAACTTGGTAAGTCTGAAAATAAAGGTACACGCAGGAAATGATTACCACAATCTATGCCATAAACCTATCTATCACTTCTAGAAGTTGCCTCCCAGCTTCTATTATTATTATTATTATTATTATTATTATTTTATAACAAGAACAGTTAACATAAGATTGTATTTCTGCATGTATTGGGTATGGGGGAACTTGGTGAGTCTTGGACTGAATATTTAGCCAAAAGCAGTACAAATCACAGAAATACTTCTATTTCAAACACATTCAGTGACTTGGGTCAAGCTGAAAAAAGTTATGTACTGAAAGATACAATTGAAGATTCCAAAGAAAAAGAATGTTTGTAGTTGGATGAAAACATTTTTAAGTTCCTTAGAGCTGCTAAACTGTTTGGATGTTGTGTGTTCTTTGTAAGTTGCTAGTGTTTCTTCGGGACATATTTACCAGGATGCTTTTGTTTATTTGTGTTTTTACGCTGACGATGCTTTGGAACATCCTACGAGGTCTGCTGTCCAAGCTGAATGATCCCCAGGATTGAGTCAGTGCCATCTGGAGGAGGAAGCTCATGTCTGTTCCCTCTGCCTGAAATCTGTCCCCCACTTCTTCATTTGGCCAATTTCTATTCATTCTTGAGGTCTCAGAAAATCTTTTTTTGAGTTCTACAGCCTAGGTTGGTCCTCTAGGTATGCGCTTTTTAGTACTTTGTACTTCTCTGTCATGTAATTTATTGTAGTTATAGTTTAAATAATCCTTTCTGTAATTACCGGCCTAGTGCTTATGGCCTATCTCCACCACTCCATGTAATGTGTGGCCACAGGAAGGGTCTGGTTCACTGATGGCATCCAGTCTTGGTAGGACACGCAATAGGTGTGAGTTGAATGAATTAATTAAACTCAGACTAAAATCAGAATAGATCATGATAGCCAATTCCATGTTTAAGTAAGTCATTAGCATCTGAGGGTTCCACTAGTGTTTACAAAGCATGAAATCAACCTTGTGGTTTTAAGAGTGATGGCCTCAGTTAACATTTATTGATTATATACTACGTGCCAGTCTCTGTGCTAAACATTTGATGTGTCCTTTCTCATTTAATCTTCACAGCAACTTTACGAGTTGGTAACAGTGGTTGAGATAGAGATTTGTGCTCTTCTT
This sequence comes from Ailuropoda melanoleuca, assembly GCF_002007445.2. NCBI lineage: Eukaryota > Metazoa > Chordata > Mammalia > Carnivora > Ursidae > Ailuropoda > Ailuropoda melanoleuca. Next base: position 42,775,924 of record NC_048224.1, on the reverse strand, counting down.
CCATAATGGAAAGTTGATGCTGGGAAGTGGCTGCTTGCCAGGAACTATTTCCAGCATCCCCTTACAAGCATCTCCGTGGAGCGGAGTTGAGTTAGCGCTCATCAATGAAACATAAGCAGAGGTGATGTGTGCCACTTCTGGGTTGAGGCACTTGGGTCTCTGGTGTTCTGTCTCCATGGTCTCCCTTCTCTTTCTACAGTGACCTTGGAAGCCACAGGGTGGAAGGGCACCGGGTCTCTGAAAGCCTGCATGATTAAAAATCTCCCAAATCTGGCTAATTTCTATTTGACTAGCATGTGAGTAAGCAATCTATTACTTTGATAAGGATGTCACTAGGATTTCAAAGTCTATCTATTACAGCATTTAGCATGACTTATCCTAACTAATAGGGGTACAGTGAGTATGGCCAGCGTGCAGAGGAGGAAAGTAAGGCTTGAAGAGGTCAAGTGACCTCCCCAAAGTTACACAGATGATAAATGATAAGTGGTTATCATTAGGGATGACTCCACAGTTTCTTGGGGGTAGGGGCACTTATGCAACCAACTGTTTGGAAAAGGGTAGCTCAGGAACCGACTTTCTGCTTGCACAAAACATTATCGATGATAGAGAAGACTTCAGCTGTCCAATATCAAACAACAGGGGTGTGACCAATGGGAGGTAGGAGAGGCTGTAGCAGTTTCACCTCAAGCCAGATTGTGGCATGATCTTTGGTTTCATGTATTAGTATCCGTACCTGCCAGGAACATTATGTAAATATCTCCATTACTCACGGTAACTGTTAGAGGCACATGACGTACGCGCATTTTGCAGATGACAAATTAAAGCTTGAGGGAAGCCAAGGGACTTGCCTACACCTCTGTGGCTAATGAGCAGTGGGACTGAGACTCCAGGCCAGGTCTCTACAATCCCCTTCGTATCTTACTTGCCTGCCTCTGGGCTCAAAGCAGTTTGATTTTGTTAGTCTCAAACTGAGGCATATGGAATATTAAACACCTCTTTTATACTCTGCAAATGTATGCATGTTTCCCAGCCATGACCAATAATACTGGTTCTTTACCATGGCCTGATGTGTTCATATGCTAACTTTTGGGGACCCTGTAAGAATCTAGCCTGGTAGACTTCCTTTCCTTTTATAAATGAGGGGAAATGGAATTCCGAGAAAGCAAGCAGAGCTTGCCTGAAGCCACTCAGTGCATGGGTTGCTAAACCCAAGGTCAGAAGTGTTTTTTTTTTTCTTTTTTAAAGTATTTTTTGTTTGTTTGTTTGTTAGAGAGGGCACACATGCTTGAGCAGAGACAGAAGGAGAGAAAGAATCTCAAGCGGACCCCCCTTGAGCACGGAGCCCGATGCAGGGCTCGATCCCATAACCCCGAGTTCATGACCTGAGCCAACATGAAGAGTTGGACACTTAACCGACTGAGCCCCCAAGCACCCCAGAAGTATTTTCATTATAACACAGAAGCAGGGGACTGGGGAAGAGCTCATGGAGTAGATGGGGACTGACATTTGCAGCAGTGGTCCTCAAAAATCACTTTGCATGAGAATCAACTAGGAACTTGTTAAAAATACTAACGAATGAGCCCAAATTCAGAGATTCGGATTCAGTGTGAATGGAATCCCCTGTTTTTACCAGCTTCCCAGATCAACGTGCTGCGGGCGGGCTTCCGTTGCACACGCTACGGCCACCCAGCAGGGCATCCAGGTTGGCACTCGGCGAGGCTCAACTTCTGAAATCCTTGATTGCTCTTCCCAGCACTGAGGGAGAAAATGACACGTCTCCTTCTGGAAGCAGGCGGAGGCCTGGAGCTTCCAATCCAGAGCATTCTGAACTTGGCTTCCGTTCTCCGCGTCGATTAGGCCTTTCAAACCAATTACCATTATATATTGCTAAGATTTATAGTCCTTGGTATTTGAGGTTACAGGACTTCCGTTCTCAGGAAGAAGCTCCATGCCATCACTTCTAATCAACTCAGCACAATGTCTGATTTCCCCTCTGTAAGAGGGCACGCTGTTCCATTAGAGTATTAATAGCCAGGCAGACCGGCCTCAATTGCAGTGCTTGGGGAAACATAAAAATTGGCTTTGCGGGGGGGGGTCCATATTTTTAAAGAACTGTCCTCCTTCTTATCAAAATCAATGATTCAACAAAGATGACTAAGGGAAAAAAACATCCCTGACTTCTAACAGACAGAGTGTACTACACAGAAAGTTAATCTCGCCAGAGGGTGGGCAAGACAGTCTTCCCTGGGCTTACCTATGGTAGAGAGGATAATTCTGGTCAAGTTCAAGGTGCACATATCGCACAGTACAGTTTCTGGTATCAGTTTATTTAACACTTACTAAATACTGATGGACTGAATGAGTAAATGAAGAAGCAGATGAGTACAAGACAGCTGGGTGCATATCTCCCGTAACTGTTTGTTCATCCATCCATCCACCCAACCCAGCGAGCCACCATTTACTTGAACAATTTCTGAATGCTACTGGCCAGTCATTATATCAAGACCATGAGAAATTCAGATATAAAACTAAATATTCTGTTCATAGGGAATGTACAGTCCACTCAAAAAGATGTGTGATGCTTCTCTATTGCCCACACAAGTAAGAATCAGCTGAGTCCTTCTGCCATGTGCTCCTAGCCCCCATGTCCAACCTCATTTCAGTCCTTGGTCACACATAAACTAGCCTTTGTGTCTCCGCTCTTCCTTCTTCCTCACACTAAAATGTCTGTCCTTCTTCGTTCATATCTGTGTTTTTCCAAACACCATGCTTTCTTCTGGGGCTGTCGAAAACCTCCCTGTTTCAAGTCTGTTCTGACCCTCCCACCAGGTAAAATAATGCCCTCCTTTGAAAGGCCAAAACCGTTCTTAACATTATTGGGCGTAATTACTCTCTGGTTTATTTCAGAGGTATTTTTGTTAATTGTCTTCTCATCTCATGAATTTTGAGCTTCTGCGATTTAAAAAAAAAAAAAAGCCGTAATAATCTCTATAACCCTTATAATAGCCTTGCCAATATTAAGAGCTCAGAAATTTCAGTGAATTGAATGGAGGCATTCAATGAAGGATTCCAGTTGGGTAGGATTATCCTTTAAGCCTGCTGTCAAATTTCTATCTTAACTCTGTTGGCAATAGTCATGCTGAAAACAATACTATTGATATTAACAATGCGTTGGCTACTTACTCTCGCTAAGAAGTGGTCTAATTATTTTGCATTTGTTTTAATTTCACATATCCTTCACGTCTCCTTGTTGAGACAGTATGGCCACCCTCATTTTAGAGACAAGTTATCTGCTGCCTAGAGTGATCCAGTGAGGTCCAGGTATAGGTGATCCAGGACCTATGCTCTTACCTTTGGTTGAATTTTACAGACTGGAAGCAGCACCTAGAAAAGCATCCTGTCTTATGAAAGGTAGTTCCTTAGGTCATCCTGGTTCCGGAAGAGCAGGTGAAAAAGAGGAAACTCACCGTTACTCCCCTGCTGGGGAAACGTATTCTGCAGTACTATGGGAACAACCTAGACAACTAAACTGATGGTCTAGGTATTTCTTGATCTGGGCAAATGCCAGATGAGCAGAAAAAAATGCTCCAGGATCCATGTTCCATCAAGAGTATAATGCCCTCCTAGAAAAGGAATCCTCCTTCGGCCCAGCATAATTTTTATTCCATTCTAAGATTTGGTTTCTCTATATCCACACTCCTTTCCTCCAATAAGAAAACAGCTGGTCTGGCTGAAATGTACAATGTTATGCACGGATCCTATACCCAGAGAAGTATATAAACCCAGAGTCACTGAATTTAGAATATCTAGCACAGCAATCCTGTTTATGTATCATGCTACTTTACATAACCTAAATGTCCCCATTTTTTGGAATCTTCAGAGTAGAAAAGACATAGTTACATTAAACCTGGCTTCCAATACCTTGCAGCTTATCAGAAAACCCCACCAGCTCTTCGATTGCTGTACCCTGTATTCCCTTTCCCACTACAGCAGTGTTTGGCTTCCTCAAACGTTGTCTTATGTGTCTAGCAATCAATGTGGGCTACCTACCAGGAACCACTGAAGTCTACCATAAAGACTGTGATAAATTATTGTCTCTAGCCTCTGTACTGTGGACTCTGTACTAGCTGTCCACATGGGCGTCTTCTTTGACCCAGATCTCCACTTAACCATCTGGTAAACCATGCTCCCCACCCTATACGGCGACTCATCACTTTCCTGCAGAGGGAGGAGACTATTTCTTCCCTCATTTGGGGAAGTCTCACAGAAGGGCAAGTTGGATCCCTAAGTGATATAGAGCTTATCTAGATACCTCTTTCCACTCTACCCACCCTTTCACTCCCCAGGTCCGCAACAGCCCAAGCTTCTTTTTCTTTTATGATGCATTCTTTCTCAGCAAACTCATGGTCCAATCCTTCTTTTTAGTCCACATTTCAGTTCTCTTCTCATCCCTTGCACACACCAAGTATTATGAAACTTCTCTGTCTATGTCTTTACCTAACCTGGGGGTGATACTTTTCTAAGTAGGCTCCTCAGTCCCCACTTTGTTAGCTTAGGCAAATGGAGCCTTGAGACCAGCAGTGTAGCTTAACATCATATACCAGACCTTAGGTCAGTCATCAGTACTCCTGCCCAATGTACAAAGTACTTTCACACTCAACACTCTAGCAGCTGCTCATAGAAACCCTTTATAAAGTACAGCATGTATTATTATCCCCATGTTAAAGACTAATACAATCTGGCCAGCTAACATTAATTGAGTAGTTACTATATGATAATGTTAATATTAGGAATTGAGGACATAGACATGACTATGCCACAGACGGCCCCTTAGGAGCTCACAAGCTAATGAGGAGGGCACGATTAACACCATTTCCCTTCTGCCTTTGTCTGTCTGTTCTTCCTCCCTTTCTTTCCAATTCCAGTTTCCCTTCCTTCCCCTCCCCTTTCCTCCCCCCTCCCCTCCCCTTCCCTCCCTTCCTATTTTTCTTTTCTCTCTCCCTTTCTCTTTTCCTCCTTTTCTCCCTCTGCTCCTCCTCTCCTTCCTTCCCTCTTTTTTTTTTTTTTTTCCAACAGCAACTTTTGGAACACCCACCACACATCAGGATTATGCAAGATGTTAAGGAAGTGTGAGCGAAACAAAGATTTACTAAATCTTAAGATTATATGTAGGTAGACATTTTCATATATGCTCTAATTTTCAACCTTCAAAAGAACCTTGGTAAATGGACATGTTCATCACCACTTTTTCCACCCTTCATACAAATAAATGGCTAAATAACTTGCTCAAGGCCACTCACTTGACAGGGTGGGACCGGGATTTCAATCCAAATCTGCCTCTAAAACCCAGATTCTTTCACCTCGCCCTAGCAGAGCAAGCACACACTCACGATCCAGTGCAGGAAGAACAATTGGGCAATTGATGTGAGTACAAGAGTCTGTGGGAGCAACTGTGATCGGGGGTCAAGGAGGCTGGTGGGCAGAGGGAATTTACAGAGCAGGAGTTCAGGCCCAGAAGAGGCAACAGTTTGCCCAAGAACATGCAGAGTGTGCATGTGTGTGTGTGTGTGTGTGTGTGTGTGTGTGAGAGACAGAGAGAGAGAGTGTGTGTGTGTGTGTGTGTGTGTGTGTGTATGTGTGTGAGAGCGAGGGAGCGCGCGCGCAGCCAGGGCTAATGTTCAGATCTTCAGAAGTCCAGTCCAATCCATGTGGCACACCCCTGGGCTACTCACCTCTACTGTCTGGATGCTATAGTCTAAACTTATAGGACTTATTTTCATACAGGACTAGGTGACACCAATATCCCCTCCTTGGGAAAACACAGTGGATCCTAGAAACTGGAGTAAAATCCCAGCTTTTTAGATATTCTGCATTAGATGTTTATTTCTGTACAGGCATGTTTATGGGAGGTGTGCTTCCCCAGAAGTCTAAAATATGCTCTGAATTAGTAGGGGAAGAGCTCAAAGCCATTTGGCTCAGAGCCTATTAAAGAAAACAAAGAGATGGTGAGAGACTAAGGTAGAAGGTGTGGGCAGCTTTCTGTCCAGTTGCGGCTCTGGAATCCTAGGAAGAATTTGTTTGGGTGGGATCAGCTGGGGGGATTAAAACACGAAGGGGAGGATTGTGTTCCTCCACCGTCCCTCTTCAGCACATCTGTCCAACACTCCTCACGCCTGCCCCAGCCTCTTTCCATGTGTTACAAGTATGTTTGGCCTGGCTGGTTCCTCCCTGCATTAAGGCAAGACTTCTCTTTCTAAAATCCTCCTTTATATAACATAGAACCTGGCAGGCTCAAGGAAAAAATAGCTACCCACATCCCTACAGATGAAGAAAAATCTGGGCCTTATTTACTCTTTTTGCAAACAAGTATCAATTAAGGAAAGGCAGGAAGGGCTAGGCTTTGCCTTCTAACTTGAGGACATCTATGAGGAATCCACGAGTTCTTCCCATCCAGTGCGGCTAGAGCTGAGATGCTATGCCAAGGTCACATCAGGATTTAGAGACCCATCTGGGACATTTCTTCTGACACTGAAGGAGACCTTAATTCACTGATAGTTTGGGTTTGTTTGTGTGCCTTAAAGAGTAAAACACCTGGGGATACTACTAGGCAGGTAGAGTCACTTCTCTATCAAACTGGAAGCTAGCAAGGGTAAAGTCATCCTAGAATGACAAAAGCCATGCAAGAGAAGTCAGGAAATCTGGCCTCTGCACCTGGATGCCATCTGTCTAGTCATTATCACTCTCTGACATTAGGAAAGGATTGCATTAGGGTCAGATCAGAAATGGCACATGTCCGACCTGGTGCTGCCACCATTCCACGCTCAGGGCAGACATCACCAACCTATCGTGATCCTGTCTCATGATCTACGAAAGTACAGGCTCAGGATTCTCAACATCCCCCACTAGAGAGCAGCTGTCTGTTAAACTATTATTCCTCTTCAGAACAGATCAGCTCTTCTAACCTTTCTAGATTTTTAAAAAATGTTATTGCCAGGGCAGAGGGCTTCTCTTCATTATACTCCACGTTTTGCTTTGGAAGGCACGTCCCAGCCCTGCCCAATGAGTGAAAACCTACTTCAGCTGCATCTTTTTCAGGCACGTACGAATTTATCCACAATAAACTTTCAGCAACTTTACAAAATTTGGAATTAGTGTAGATAAGAAACCAAATGTTTGGATACTGAGCCGAAAACCATCTGAAAGTGTTGCGTGTGATCCATCTAAATCCAAACGCTCAGTTGGCAACCTCACAACAGACTCTCAAAACCCACTTTCTTCTGGTATTTCAGATCTAGTCCCACAAAGAAGCAGGGAACGTGCTCCAAACATGACGTGGACCTTTTCAGTCTCATTGATCACCATAAACTGTGGCACTGAAGTGGATCAAGATCCAGGAAGTAGAAGGGAAAAAGATTTTGCTTTTAGGCAAACTTGTCCTTCCCATGCCCAGATGGAGTAGATGCAAGGCAGTGACCTGGAGACGGAGAGGACCTGGTGAACGGACAAAGTGGGAGTCCCAAGGCGGACAGGGAGTCAGGGAATAGGAACTTGGGTCCACATTCCACCCCTATCTTGTTACAAGACTTCGACTTTCCTCTTCTCTTCTTCAGATGTACAGTGCAATTTCATGCTGAGCACCTGATCTCGCTTCTCTGCTCCACGGTTCTAGAAATCTGCTTCTTGGCTTCTGGAGGTGAATGGATAATCTTGGGGCTCTCTAGAGCTACTCCTTTTACATTTTCCATGTTTTCAATTCTTTAAAATTTGAGGTGGGAGAGGAATGCTCCAAACATCACCTTTGTTTTTCCCTTTAATATTCTAAGAAATTACCTTTCTCATTGTAGATTCAGTGACTCTCAATGGTAGAAGGAGGAGCTTTGGGCACCTGGGAGGATCAGCTGGTTAAGCAACTGCCTTCAGCTCAGGTCCTGATCCTGGAGTCCTGGGATGGAGTGCTGCACTGGGCTCCCTACTCAGCGGGGAGTCTGCTTCTCCCTTTGACCTGCCCCCCTCTCATGCTCGCTCTCTCTCATTCTCTCTCTCTCAAATAAATAAAATCTTAAAAAAAAAAAAGGAGGAGCTTTCTGAATTTAGAAAAATAATTTTAGCACTGTAATACATACTTTGGTGCTTTTGTTAATAAACTTGCTGTGAGGTCCTCCTCCTTTGGGATTTCTCATTTTACTCTTTCCCCTCCAAGCCCCACCATCCAGACTACCTTCTTTCTGTTCTTCACGTGTGTACATCCTGCCCATCCTTTAAAGCCCAGTGACTGATCTTTCCTATGAACTCACCCAAATTCTTATGTTACACACCTGATCGTGGACAATCCTGTTGCCTTTGTTATTTTCCCCTTTACCATTTATCTGTCCATGCACTTATCCTCCACATTCCAATAGGTTTTAAAAGAATCCCCTCTTAAATTACAAGCACTGCAGTAGGAATGCTTATGTATAACTATTCTTAACCTATAATATTCCTTAAAAAAATCACACCTAGATGCTATTATTTTTTGGTTTTTAAGTTGGGACAACTGACGGTAGAGGCAATTAAAGTTATATGTCTAGCAACGGCCATAGCCGACCTTGAAACTCTGTCCTGTGACTCGAACAGGCATGCTGCTTCTACTAGCACACACTTCCTTGTCACAAATCCTATCACCAATAGGTGGAAAAAAGGCACATACGAAAAGCTAGAAAAGCAGCAGGGGAGTTAGTAATGGAAAGAGAAAATAGAAATATATTATTAAAAAATAAAAAAAAAAAACAACCTTGGTGGAGTAAAGTTAAAGCAATTGGGTGCCAAAATCAGTACTGAGTTTCCTGGAAGCCTAAGCAAAAAGAGAAACATGACGGGTATCTATTCTTGGCATCTAGCAGAAGAAAATGTGGATAGATATACATGTTGTCCTGGATTTGACTTCTGAGATAAACCTGTCACAAAAGACACTGAGCAATACACTGGAAGACGTTTGCACCAGCACTTTGATCAAGAGTCCAAAAGATGTTCTGCAAACATCTGGTTTTTATAATAGCAGCAGACAGGATGAACACCGAGAGAATAGTGCTAAATCACAGCTCCAAAAAGACAATTCATTAGGAGGCCCAAAGAATATGGTCCAGGGATGTGACTTCTTCCTGATCTGGCTTCATGTAGGGATAAAAAAGAGAATTTTAAGGTTTGAACAGTTAGCATGCTCTTACCCCAGTAATTCCTTGCGATGATGAAGAAATTGTTTTGTTTCTGCATGAGAAATAAAACACATGATTTTTGTCCATATTTTAGTGTGAGAAACACTGTTGATTATTTTATAATTATATAATTGTATGGTTGCTCTACAAAAGCTTGTTTATAAGACTCTGACATATATTTGTAAATAGCAGGAAATCCTAGGAGAAATGATCTGGTGTAGAAAGTCATGGTTCGGGGGTAGGGAGTGGGCAACAAAGCCCAACACGAGGCGGTGACATTTGAGTTGATAACTCAATGAGTTGACTCATTAAGAGAAACCAAGAGTGAAAGGTTCAAGGTACACAGCTCCCAAGATGAAGTGACTGACTCTCTGAGAATGGGTCCCGGGAGAGGTGACATTTGAAATAAATACTGAAGAGTGAGTTTTCCCAGTAGGCAAGGGGGAAGGGCCTTCTAAAAAGGGGACACTGCATTTGCAAAGGCACAGAAGCACAAAACCTGAACAGCAAACACACAATCAGGTGGTTTTAGCTGCGTTGTGTGGTCAGAGCCTGCCCTTGTAGGAAAGGGGCCAAAAATGAGCCTCGAGGTCAAACGGAGTCAGAAGATCAAAGACCTCCTAAGAAATGCCAAGGAGGTTTTTTTGTTTTTGTTTTTGTTTTGTTTTGAGTTTTGTTCTGGGCAGCATGGGGTTGGAGCAAGACACTTGGGACTGACTGTGGAGCCTGGCTGGCAGGAGGGGGAGGCAAGCCCCAAGGAAAATGGTGAGGATCCTGCTGTGGTGACACAGGCAGGAGGCGAACCAAGCAGAACAGAGGTTGGTGACAGTGAGAGGAGCTGGGGGGGGGGGATGGAGAAATATTTAGGCAATAGAATCAACTGAATTCAGTAACTTATTGGCCAGGGGAGTGGTGTCAGGGAGGGAAGAATCCAAGATGATCTGAGAATGGAGAGAATCATGGAAGGAAGGAACATCTGTCTGGGGATTATCGTCCCCCAACAGCTTGGACAGGGCCTGACTCACGATTGCATGCTGATGACCCACTGTTAAATGAAGAAACGTTTCTGGAGGGGTGGGGGGGCTGGAAGAATAGCAATGTTGCATCCAGGATTCGACTAGTGATGCAGAATTGAGGACACTAGCTGTTACGCATAAGGCGTCTCTAAGACGAGCTCATATTTATCTAATTATAATAATAATGGAACATTTACTGAGCTCTCAATGTGCTAGGCCCTGGGTTTGGCACTGGACATCACAGTATTGCGATTGCTGGTCGTGACACCTCTATGAGGAATCAACAAGTATAGTACTAGTCACTTTGGGGATGAACAAACTCAGGCTCTGAAAGGTTAAGAAAATCATCCAAGTAGTGAGTGGCCAAGCCAGGATTTGGACCCAGGTCAACGTGATTCAAGCCCTGAACTCTTAATTGTGATGCTTGCAGGTCTAGGGAGAGCAACATGGTCAAGGGCACTCGGTAAGCAAGGGTTTCCTAGGAGCTGGAGCTATCTCTTTCTCTTCCGCCGCATGTTTTGGCTGAGAAGGTGGGGTGAAGCCTGTGATGTTCTATCGCAGGACCTATGTGCAAGCCATTTGGATAAAATGTAAAACCATACAGTTTATTGGGCAAATACCAGGAAGCACTCCACTTCTCTTGAGTCTCCAACCAATGAGCTTCTTAGTCCAGACTTCACTACTTAAGACGGGAAGGAGTTAAAAGAGAAAGACCAAGGGGGCCAGTGGGTTGGGTTTCCTGAGTGAGTACCAAAATAAAAGAAGTGATTTTATTCTTACTGTAATGTGCTGACAGCCAACGAGCTTGGGAGCTGCAATTATATGAGTAAAGAAGAATTTTCACAGAACACTGGCATTTGCACGCTTGCAGCCAACTGCTGAGGTATTTAGGAGGAATGTTGAAACTCGTTTTCTTTCATAAGCACGATTTCTTGCAAGGCCAAGTTTCTATATCAATGGAGAAGATCATTTAAGAGGCATGCTTTGAGAGGCCATAGGAAAATTCTTCCGTTAAATATCTCTGTCACAGGGGCACCTGGGTGGCTTAATCGGTTAAGCATCTGCCTTTGGCTTAGATCATGATCACAGGGTCTTGGGATCCAGCCCCACTTCGGGCTCCCTGCTCAGTGGGGAGCCTGCTTCTCCCTCTCCCTCCGCCTGCCACTCCCCCTGCTTGTCCTCTCTGTCTCTGTCTCTCTCTGTGTCAAACAATTAAATAAAATCTTTAAAAAAAATGTCTCTGTCATGGACAAGCAAAACAGATGGACATTGATAAAGACACTTCAAGTATCACTAACAGTTCAAGAGCGTATTCTCCAGAGTCCATTATTACTGTGACTGTCCTTCCCGTCTCTTCTTGAGGACTTCAGGTATATAGTGCTTCAAAAGGAGTTTCGTTATTTGCTAGACCGTTCTGGCTGTTGAGGCCAAGTTCCTTTATGGACCAGGGTCTGTCAAGCTGTAACTTTAATTCTTTCCTAAGTGCATCCCCTTCCTCCACAAAAATGGTCCCTAACATATTGGAGGACAGTCCTTGTCTCCCACAATATCCTTTGTCTGCAAGGTTTCAGAATGAACAGCTGAAGTTATCAATATGGCAAGAATGTAGATAAAAATAGCTTTCATTTATTGAGCACTTTGGACCCTATTCTAGATCTCCATAAAATACCCTGTCTGGTTTTTACTTAGTCCTAACTGTACCTTAGGAAGGGAAGTAACGATTATCCCCATGTTACAGTTCAGGGTGTTAGTCTCACTGAGACATTAAAAATGTCCCCTTTGGCTCAGGAAGTGATGGCTCTAGAACATGAATTCATATAGGTCTGATCCCAGAGATCAAGATTTTTTTTCTCATATACCAAGCTGCCTTTTGAATTTTACCTACTTTGACTTTTATCACCTTTTATTTGCCCCCTTTATACACATAGTTAAATACATCAGAAGGAAGCTCAGTTATGGGAAAAAAGAAATCCGATTATTCTTCAGAGAGTTTTATATCACACTTATTTTGAGTCATTTTCTAGGGAAGGTTGTAGCCAGATGAAAGACCTAATGAACTGCCTCCGTAATCAACATCATTTTTAAGAACATTTTTTCCCCCCAGGGGATATTAAGAAAATAAACATGAAGATAATCTGGGCAAGTTAAAAACTATTCTCTTTAATTCTCTGCTGGTGGGAAGTAAGTTATGCTTTTTCAAAGGCCAGTTGGTCTATATGCATCAAAAGGTTTATCATTATGTGTATGCTTTAGTAGAATAAATAATACATTCATTCTTTCATGCATGCATTCAACTGGTATTTATCAAACATCTACTAATGCAGGTATTTTTCCAGCTTTTTGGGGTGCAGTGATAAAGGATTCATAAAGCATAAATTCCAGTTCGCAGAGATAGAAAAGTACATGTATAATACCATAAAGGGATTTATATGATGGTAAAACTAAAGCAGGGTATTGGTAGGGTTAAGTGCATGGGGTAGGGAGAGTGATGGGAGATGAACTATTTTAGAACGAATTCTGAAGCAGCTCATTAGGAGATCTGGATAAAGAGTTTTCTGGAGGAGAAGCCACTGAAAAGGTCCTGAGGCAGAAGTGAGTTTGTTTCATTGAGGGAACAGTGAGAGGGGTCAGCACAGCCAGCATAGAATGTGCCTGGTGTGTGTGTGTGGGGGGGTGCAATGGGGAGAGGAGGCCACAGACACAGCTAGGGACAAGATCACACAGCATTATGAAGTCTTGTAGGGCCACGATGGGGACTCAATTCTAAGTATTCTAGGAGGAGACTGATAGGATCTGACTTGATTTTTAAAAGATGTCTCATTCTGTTAAGTGCAAGGGGAAAAAAAAACAAAACAAAATAAAACCTCAAGGGGTCATTGTACAAAAAGGGAAACAAACTGCCAGGCAATAGCAGTGAGGAGGGGAGAGGTGGACTAGGGTGGCAGCTTCAGGAAGGTGGTCTAGGGGGCTGATGGAAGGCAAGATGGAGTAGAGCAGTACTGGGATTTGTGATAACTTTAAAGTTGAAGCCGGCATGACTTGCCAAATCATCTACTGTGGGGATCTCGGTTACTGATTTCACTTCCAGAAATGTATTCTAAGGTAATGACCATGGATCTCCTCAAAGATATGATTCTAAGAATATTCACAGTTTAGAAGGGCAAAATGTTAGAAGGGACTTGCACTTCTATACCTTCGGACCTAGTTAAATAAATTAGGAAAATTCCTGCAATGATACAAATCAAAATTCAGCAGATAATTTGTCTGGAGTGTGTGATTTTTCAGCCATTATTTTTCTTTTTCTTTCTTTCTTTCTTTCTTTCTTTCTTTCTTTCTTTCTTTCTTTCTTTCTTTTTCTTGTTGGTCTGAATTTTTAAATCTGTTTAAAATGAGGCTGTTTTATTTCATAAAACAAAAAAAAAAAGTGTCAAAGTTGTGTTTTAAAAGTAAACCTGTCCTTATTTGACTGCACTTTCTGCACAGCAGGGCCCACTGACTTTTCCATTTAAAATGTATCCCAAGAACTCAATTCAGTTGGACATCCTGTGAGGACTTCACAAATACGCGTGATAGATTTACTACATAGCAATGTGAGCCCAAATTGAGGCTGACACTGGGATTCATACATGTCTGGAGAGCTGGCCGGGCGTGTGTTTATTTATATGTGTAGTTTGCACTGGTTGGAGGGGGTGGAGTTGGGGAAGGCTGCAGAAAAAGAGGAAAAGGGGAATGGGGAGAACAGCTGGGTGCCTATGATGCGGCTGGCATGGTCCAGGGACTGAAGTTGAAGGAGCTTTTATTCAAAGGTTTTGTGGGGCACAGAGGTACAAAGAGGGCATCCTTGGTGCCCAGGAGATGAAACATGGCACAGAATGGGTGTAAAGAACCACCTCCTCACTCTGGGGAGGGGGGTGGACGCAGGCAAACCTGAGCATTCTGAAGGTGTCTGAGAATGCAGAGTGTCTGGCAGTACCAGTTCTGAGAGCATCCGGATACAACAGTGCCCTTGGAAATCCCGAGAATCCCTCTCCGAGTGGATTCATCGTCATTCGACATAAAAGAGGGGGCCCCGGGGAAGTAAGGGAAGGGCGTGTGGACACCATGAAGCACGGGGAGGGAGTGGGCGTGTTGTGAACCCACCGTCGGACATCTCCTACCATCTCCAGAGAGTTCACAAGCACATACTTGGAAATGGAACTGCCAATGCCGAAGAAGACATGGATTACCGGCTTTAATGTGACCATATTTATACACAAATGGCAGTGTGATGTGGGGGAATTCAGGTTACCACAGAACAGAGTCGGAGCCCCCCAATCTTAGAGGGGCGAGAGCACTGGAGTTCTTCTAATGCCTTTCTTCGACTCCACAGCCACCCAGCGAGAGGGTTTCTCTGTCCCTGAATGGCTTCTTTGATGGGACCTATTGACTCTTTCCCGGTGTATCAGGGTTGTCTGACTTCTCCCCTCTCGGAGTCATGTTATTTGGAAACATGGGCAGGGCTGTCATGGCTGAGAAGATGCGTAGAGCGTGGGCCAAAGTGGAATCTGTGCTCTACTCCCCAGGCTGTGTGCCTGGGCTTGCTGAAATGATGCTTTGCTTTTCTCTTTCCTTTCCTTTCTCTCTCTCTTTCTTTAGCTAAGGGAAAGCAATTTTAAAAATTAATTTTCCCTAAAACAAAAAAGTCTTAAATAATTTTCACCCAAAGCTACCACATGCGCTCAACAGCAGTGCCGTACTTGCACTTCTAAAACTTCTGAGAAGGGCCGGGTGCCGTGACAGCCTCACAATTCTATACCCTCCAGGTACACGAAAGGACCCAAGTGAGAAAAAGAAACTAAAATTATAAGTAAGCTCTCTGAACCAGGTGCCGTGCCGAACCCACACGCTACCCCTTGAGAGCAAATTTGATTCTACTCTTATGACGAAGAAAACTGGGGTTCATCAAACTGTAGTTCTTACACCTAGAAAGCAGCATCAGGATGCCAGCTTGTGTTTATTCCGTACGACTTCCTGGATTTGCTGCAGATATTTCTTTGGGTGTTTATGATTGTTGGGTTCTCGTTGTTCAATTTCCCTCTGGTCCCTTTACTGCCACCCCCTCCTCTTTAACACCCCATTTCCTGTCTTTTCATCAACTAAACAGAATGTTACCACCCACCTTTGCCTTTTGGGGCACCTAGCATGCTGCCCAGCAACCTCAGCTCTGATAGTCCTCTAGAAAAGGTCTCAACTTTGTGGGACCACCATCTTTACAATTTTACAGACTCTATCCAGGTGGCAGTCCCTTCCGGCTGTACATCATGACTCTGTCATTCAATCCCTCCATACATCCTCAGACATTCTGACAACTGCCCAATATAACTCTTCCTCCTTTCAAAAAAGCCCTCTTGTATCCCTCCCCTCGTGCATGGTCCTGGGTCTATCTGATATTTATTTACAGCTTCATTTCTCTCCAGAAATCCCAGTCGAATCCTATGAACAGCCTTACTCTATATCGTTCTGGCGGACACACACACAAACAGACCTACTACACGACTACATAGAACTTTCCCCCGCTCCTCCCCGTAGCTGGCCTCCAGTGGACTCCTGTGCATTTCTTTTCTTCCTTCAACTTGACTGTCAACTCCTTGATGGCAAAGCTGCAT
This sequence comes from Ailuropoda melanoleuca, assembly GCF_002007445.2. Classification (NCBI taxonomy): domain Eukaryota; kingdom Metazoa; phylum Chordata; class Mammalia; order Carnivora; family Ursidae; genus Ailuropoda; species Ailuropoda melanoleuca. The sequence goes on along the minus strand of NC_048224.1, from coordinate 42,760,072 downwards.
ACACAGAAGTCATGCAATAAATATGTTCTGATGGGTTTGATTCTTTTGTTACTCTGCGCTCCCTGCCCACTCTTTGCCTCCCCCTCTCCCAGTCACCTGGTTAAATAGGCTCTTGATAAATACTTACTGAATGAAATAATGAACCAGCACCAACTAAATATAAGGTGTTATTGTAATAATTGGCTGGGTCAGACAGATACTTAAATACCACGTGGAGCTCTGTGGCAGCACTGGAATGCCACTGGATATATGGAGGTCTGGCAGACAGCAAGCTGTGGTTGGATTTGGGCACAAGAGGGTGAGGGTGGGAGTGGGAAAAACTGAGCAGGAGTCATTATGTCTGGGATGAAATGGAAGGTCTGAGCAGGGAAGAAAGCAGCTGAACAGCAGACGGGCTCTGAGTATTGAAAAATCAGGTGTGAAAATCAACAGCAGCAGTAACAATAAAGTGAAAATATTAAAAGCAGACTCTCCCACGGTGTGAGTTTAATTATTTTCTGAAGTTGCCCAATCTTCATGCTGGATATGGGAACTAAGATGGGATTCTGGGGGAAAAAAATCATAAAGTATATTAAATTCTAATTCATGATATGCATACTGGAGTATTTGGGTGTCATATGTTGATGACCACAGCTTACGCTGAAATGAGTCACAAATAGGATGGATGATTGATAGAGGGAGGGAAGTCTAGAGATGGCTAGACGTGTGGTAAAGCAAGTACAGTAAAATGGTAATTGTCAAATCCAGACGGTAGGTATATCTACGTTGACTTGTTTCAAGTCTTCTGTATGTTTGAAAAGTTTCACAATAAAACGCTTGGGGAAAATGCATGGTGGAGCAATTGCTTCAGTTCCCTTACTTGGATCCTACAATCATCAGACAAACTACAAACTGTAGTTCATTGGGTAGAATTTTCCAGAATGCTAATAATAATAAATCTCCATATTTATACAGGGTGTTATAGTCCACCAAACACAGAGTGTGATGTGGAGACAAGAGACCCTGGAGTGAGGCTCGCTGGTTTCTGATGGCTAGCTGCGGGCAGGGCATTTAACTTCTCTATCCTTTGGTGGCTTCATTGGTAAAATCTGTATACAAATTCTTCCCAGAGATGTTGTAAAGATTAAATAAAGCAGTAAATTTAAAATGTTTGGAAAGTGCTAGGAAACTAATAAGCCCTATATGAATGCTAGCTATTATAATTACAATAATAATTAGACCTTTCCATTTGCTCTTTGGAATAGGAATAGCTACTCTGCTTGACAGCTGAAGAAACAAATTTAGGGAGATGACTCTTGTCTAAGACCATGGAGGTTAGTTTAGAGTTGATAATGGGGGCTAAATTCAAGACTTCTTTGCCTCTTTCAAAATATGCTTCTCCCTGTCTCCCGACTCCCATTCAAATGTTCAACCAACTCCTAGATGAAAGAAATGCTAACTGCCCAGCAGAGTGCTTGGCACATGGAAGGGGCTGAAAAAGTACGTGAATGATAAAAGTTCATTTATAGCACTCACTGCCTGTTACCCTGCTAAGCACTATGCATTATCTCAAAGCATCCTCATAAAAGCTCTAAGAATTTCATTTTAATCTACTTCCCTTACTTGCCAGATGAGAGCAGAGGCTTTAGAAAGGGTATATTGCCCAAGATCCCACAGCTAGCAAGTTTGAGCCATGGATGCATCTGGTTCCAAAGCCCATGCATTTTAAACAACACTGTAACACTTTCATGAATGAAGGGAGAGCTGCTTCAAAGCTTAGCCGAATGGTAGAAATTAGGAAACATGAGCCATTTTACCCTTAATCCACAGAGCTCCCCCTGGGTCTTTCTCATCATAGATGCATTGTATTACTAGCAAATGTGAATGTTTTGATGAATTAAGCAAACACTCCAATTGCCTGTACATTGCAACATCTTCCCTTCAAAGGCCAGGGAATGTAGACTGTACGTTCTTTGTCCAGCTTGTCTGAATGCGTCAACGCTGTCTGGGAGGCACAGAGGTGGACGCTTTCCTAGCAGGGGTGAGGCCCCTCCTGCATGTCCAGCTCCTGTATTTGTAACATTGCCACGTGCTGTACCACTGGGCCAAGGAATGAAGGGGCCCGTGGTCCCAGCCACCTCGGATTATGCAAGCCAAGAAAAATGTGCAAATCGCATGAGAAAAGCAGGCAGTCCCCAAACATCTTTATTTGTTCATCTCTGTACCCTGACGCTTTGATTGCAGTCTTGCACTTAGAAATTTCAAGATAAGTATCAGCAGCTGGACACTGGGTAAATCAGAGGCACAGACTCTGTGTAAATACTGACGTTTCGAAAGCACGAATTTATGTCCAACAGCTTGGAGCACAGGACCCAGTGGGAAGGGAGGGGGAGTGGTGTTATGGCTTTGGCAAAGTCAACCTTCTGAGAAACTCATGGACATGTCTGTACATGCCTGAACTTGTCTGACAAAGCCAAGCAGAGATTTCAGGATCTGCCAGACCCAGATACAAGCAGCCTGCTTGCTCAGAACCTAAAAGGAACAGTCAGAGGAAGTAAAGGATTAGGATGAAGAAACAAAAGATGACGGGGCTGAAATCGCTGAACGGAGCAGAGGTTACAGGTGGGTAATCAAAACAATGACAAGAAATGAAGCTGCCGTCTACCGAGCAGTGACCACTAACAAGATCCCCAGTTAGTGATTTTTATATCCATTCACACAGTTAACTCTACCAATAATCCTGGATTTGGACAGAACTTGCTCCGATCTATAAATAAAATTAAAAAAAAAAAAGGAAACTTCAATTGAGCGGTAAAATAGCTATCTCAAAGTTGGGACCTAGTGAGTAAGAGGAAGCAGGGCTGCAACACAAGCCCGTCAGATCCAAAAACCAAGGTAGGTCACCTTGCGATGGCCCCCACGTCCAGTGAACATGAATTTGAACGAAGAAGAAACCTAGAACCTAAATCCCTCCAAAGCTAGAATTATTAATAACCATCATACATACACCATTTTACAATTACCAAAGAGGGGATATAATCTGCATGGACTCAACGCAAAAGAGATAAAAGTGCCAAAGGGGTTTGCCTCTAGGACAACAGCATTTCATACTAGCTATAAATTGTAGCTAGTAAACACATCCATTTGATCCCCTTGCTGATACAAGTGACTGGAAGAGATAATTCCATTTAAGAAAAGAAAAATTAAATAAAAATCAAGAGAGCAACTCTCCCTCTTTGGGGGTTAAGATGATGGCTGGGACCAACCTCTTAGCATAGTCTGAGGGGAAATGAGAGAGCCTACTGATAAGATCTGTCAAGGACATACCAAGAAGATGGACTGGAAAAGCATGGGCAACGCTGAGTGTGACAGCTCTGGTCAGTTCAGCTGAGTGCAGATACACTGGTGAGTACAATTAGAATAATGGGTCAATTAAGGTTGCTGATGCTGCAGATGTGCTGTGAAGCTTAGTGTGCTAAGATCATTTAACAGCAAGCAGCTGGATCCAATTTTGCATAAGCAAAAAAGAAAAAATGTGAGAATAATAAAAGCACACAGGAATGTCTCTTGGAGTAGCACGAGCAAAAGACATGTTAATTATGGGAAAGAAAACTCAAGGTGGCGGGGAGCATGAGGAGAGATGACGCTGGGGAGGAGGACAGAATCCAAACCCTGAAGTTCTTCGTGGATACCACTAATGTACTCAGAAGCAATTCTACATGCAACAGGGAGTCAAAAGAGGAGGAGTGACATCATTAAGAAGCAGGAAAACGGGATGATCAGATAAAATGATCATTGGATCTTCTGTGCAGTTTAGACAAAGGAAATTGTCAAGTGTGACTGTTGACTTTCTTGGCTATATACACAGTAGCACCACTAACCATTAAAGTAACACAGGGAAGACAGATATGAGATAGGAGGGAAAGGTTAATGACATAATTTTGGACAAATTGGGTTTGAGACACCTGTCGGTCCTCCAAGAGATACTGACAGAAGCTCATCCGTGTGTGTGGAGGGGGGTGCTCATAAGGAATATCTGGGCTGGAGTTACAAATACAGAGCTGCTGGCACTGAGACACCGACGGAAGCCATATAGCAATGGATCAAGACATCCAAGGAGATGATAAAACAGAGTCTAATAGATAACCCTAAAAAGAAACAAAAACAATCGTTACAGGTCAGACATATTAAGAATATTTCTTCAAATTTCATAAGAGTAGCACAGAGATAAGAGAAATTAGTAGGACGATTATTCCCAGAACGGCAGTGTAGGGACTTCTGAAAATCTACTTCGCCATCAAAGCAAAGACAACACTGGAAAAATTGTCAAGATCAACTTTTTTCAGAATTCTAGAAATTAATCAAAAGCTGATAATAACCTGAGAGTGTTTATTGAAGAAAATCAGCTGAATCTCAGTAAGTACAGTGAGGAGCTTAGCGGCATTTTCACATGACCTACTCCTATCTCCTCCTTCCCAAACGGCAGCCGTGAAAACCACCAGCCTCACAATTACGGTAACTGTGAAACCACAGCCTAGCAGGGACAGAGGTTAGAGGTCTCCTGAAAGCCTCTTTCCCAGAGAATTATTACTATTTGATCTGCCTGGCAGTTCCCTGGAGTACCCCATTCACAGGACTTGTCTCTATTTGACCTGACTCAAATATTCCAAAAATACGAGGTTATGTTAGCATCTGAAAATCAATCGATGTAATATACTACATTAATAAAGGACAAAACCCACAGGGTCATCTCAATACCCATATAAAAAGGACTTGACAAAATCCAATACTCTTTCATAATAGCACAACTCAACAAACTATGAATAGAAGAGAACTTCCTCAACCTGATAGAAGGCATGTATGAAAAACCCACAGTTACCATCATATTTAGTGATGAAAGCCTGGAATCTTAGGATCAGGGATAAGCCAGCAATGCCCATTCTCACCATATCCATTGGACTTTTTCCTGTAGCTTCTAACTGGGACATTTAGTCAAGAAAAAGAAATAAAAGTCATTTAGGTAAGAAGGAATAATACAAAACTATCTCTATTTGTAGACGATATGATTACTAACATAGACAATCCTATAAAGGGGCGTCTAGGTGGCTCAGTCAGTTAAGTGTCTGCATTCGGCTCAGGTCATGATCTCAGGTCCTGGGACTGAGCCCCGCATCAGGCTCTCCACTCACAGGGAAGTCTGCTTCTCCCTCTCCCTCTGCCCCTCTCCCCCCTCCCCACTTGTGCTCTCTGCACTCTCTTGTGCTCTCTCAAATAAATAAAATATTAAAGAAAAGGAAATCCTATGGAATCCAAAATAAATAAATAAATAAATAAATAAATAAATAAATAAATGAGGTGAGTGAGCTTACAGGATACAAGATTAATATGCAAAATTCAGTTGTATTTTACACATTAGCAATGAATAATTCAAAAAGAAAATTAAGAAAACAACTTTATCTACTATACCATCAAAGAGAATAAAATATCAAGGAATAAATTTTAAAAAGAAGTGTAAGACTTGTATACTGAAACTACAAAACATTGTTGAAAAGAATTAAAGAAGGGGTGCCTGGGTGGCTCAGTCAGATAAGCATCTGCCTTCAGCTCAGGTCATGATCCTGGAGTCCAGGAATCAAGCCCTGGCTCCCTGCTCAGCAGAGGTCTGCTTCTCCCTCTTGCTCTGCCCCTCCCCCCTCCCACTCATGTGCTCCTGCTCACTCTTTCTCTCTCTTTCAAATAAAATCTTAAAAAAAAAAAGAATTAAAGAAGATCTATAAATAAATAGAACTATAACCTGTGTTCACCAATTGGCAGATTTAATATTGTGAACATGGCAATACTCCCCAAATTGAAATGCAAATTCAGTGTAATCTCTATCAAAATTTCAGGTACCATTTTTTTTTTCAGAAAAAAAGCTGATCCTAAAATTCAAAGGAAAATACAAGGAACCTAGAAAGTAAAAACAAAACAAAACTCAAAAAAGAAGGGCAAAGTTAGAGGACTCCCATTTCTTCCATAACTTATAACAAAGAGCATCCAGACAATGTGGTACTGACATAAGCATAGGCCCACAGATCACTGAAATAGAACTGACAGTCCAGAAATAAATCCTTAAATTTATGGTTAATTGATGTTTGATAAGATAGCCCAGACCAACCAATAGACACAGAACAGTCTTCAACACATGGCTCTGGGACAACTGGATGATCTCCATGTGGAAAAGAATGAAGGTGAACCTGTCACCACACTACACAGAAAAACTGACCTAAACTGGCTCATGGACTTGAATCTTATATATAAAACTAAAAAATTCTTAGAAGCAAACTTAGTATTAAAATTTCATGACTCTGAATTAGGCAAACCTTTCATAGATATAATGCCAAAGCATAAATGAAAAGAGAATAAATAGACACACTACGCTTTATAACATTTAAAATATTTTGCTTCAAGGACAATATCAAGAAAATGAAAAGGCAGCTCACAGCATAGAGGATATCTGCAAATCATATCTCTGATAAAGGACTTATATCCAGAATATAAAAAGAACTATAACAACAGTAAAAAGACAACATATTTAAAAATGAGCCAAACTCCTCTGCTGGGAGCCTGCTTCTTCCTCTCCCACTCCCCCTGCTTGTGTTCCCTCTCTCGCTGGCTGTCTCTCTCTCTGTCAAATAAATAAATAAAATCTTTAAAAAAAATAAAAATAAAAATGAGCCAAAGATCTAAATAGATGTTTATTTCCAAAGAAGATCAGAAAGGGCCAATAATCTCATGGAAAGATGCTTACCAGAAGCCATGGGAAAAACTTGAATCAAAACCACAATGATATATCACTGCTCACTCATTAGGATGGCTAAAATTTAAAAAGACTTAAGAAGAAGTCTGACAAAGATATAGAGAAGATGGAACCTTCATATATCGCTGGTGGGAACATTAAATGGTACAGCTGCTTTGGAAATCAGTTTGGCAGTTTTTCAAAATGTTAAGCATTTTGAAGAGTTACCAGATGACCCAGCAATTCTATCCCTATGAATATACACAAGAAAAATGAAATACATCCCACACAAACACTTGTATGCAAATACGCACAGCAGCATTATTTATAGTAGCCACAAAGTAAAAACCATCCAAACATTCTTCGAGATGAATTGATAAACAAATATGGTACATCCATACAATGGACTATCATTCAGCCATAAAAAGGAATGATGTACTGATGTATCTTACAATGTGGATGAAACTTGAAAATATTACCCTAGACAGTCACCAAAGACCTCACTTACTAATTTCATTTACATAAAAGGTCCAGAATAGCTTTAAGAAAGAGTAGGAAGTAGGGACTGGGTGAAGGAAGGGAATTGGGAATGACGGGGGTTTCTCCCAGAACATGGTTGTTTTTTTTTTTTTTTAAGTGATGTAAATGTTCTGGAATTAGGTAGTGGTTAGTGTTGCACAACTCTGTAAATATACTAAAAACCACTGAATTGTACATTTCCATAAAGGTGAATTTTATGGCATGTGAAAATATATCTGAATAAAACTGTTACAGATAAAGAGAGAACATCAGGAGACCTACTGAGAACAGTGCCATACGCTGTGAATAAACATATGGAATAAGGAACATTTATAGAACAGATGTATGGAATAAATGTATGGAACGTTTATGGTATAAATGTCTGGAATGAGGAACATTTATGGGATTCAGCAACAGTGAGGTCTTTGATGAACTTGGCTAAAGATGGTGGAAAGGTGGGGCGGAGCTAGTCTGACTCATCAGCCAGTATTTATGAATTGCACATTACACGTTGGCATATGCCATTGGGATGAGGAATGAGCAAAGAGAAGTAAGCCAGATGGGCATGTGGGACACTGAAAATGGAGGATGGGGAGGGGGAAGACCACGGGTGTAGATAACCCTTCTAGAAGTCTGGCTGGAAAGGGCAGAAAATAAATATGTTAATCAGTGGACAGAGACACAGATGCGAGTTTATGTGCAGTTTGTACATCTGGGAAAAACTTCGATTTCTTAACATGGGTGAACCCTGTTCAAAGCTGATGGAAACGATCCGTGGGAGAAAGAGGAATGAGGCTGATGACACGCCATGGGGAAGGGATAGTTGAAAGGACAAAGTTCTGGAGAAGTTCACCAGAGCACTGACAAAGGAATTATCTTCAGATACAAAGGAAGGGACATAAGCACATTCTTTGTGTGATACGAGGCACAGAGGAAAGATAGATGGAGACACAGCTAATCTTCAAGACCTGGTGGAGAACTTTGCAGGAATTTCCCCACACTGGCTTCTCTGAGAAGGGAGGTCCTTCTGTGGAAAGCCGGGGCAGAGGTGGTGGAACTTCCATGGCCAAGCAGAGGGGGTGAAAGGGCTGTGAAGGGGGAAACCTCAGAGCAGCTGTGTGTCCGGGAAACAGGAAAGATGGCTCTCGGTTGTTCAGGACTCCAGTGCGGTTTGGGGCCATCAGTCTATTGTGGCTTCCATCCACAGTATTGGACATTTTTTTTTTTTAATTCTCCCAGTGTTCAGCGGCAGTGTTCAGATGGGGCAACACAGAAAAGGCAGATCTTTGCATTTTACCCAGGACAGTTTTTCCAGAGAGGTCAGGAATGCTCCACGTGGGAATGGAAGGAAATGAAAATACTTTATTGATAAAGAAATTCTTTAAAGTTGGGCACCTAGAATCTAAGCAGAGGGAAGGAAGTGGAATCTGCACATGACTGATAGGGAAAAACGAGAGAGGTGTTTATCCCCTTTCCCAATCTGTTTTTATCTGCCCCACCGCACCTTCCCACCAGCCCTCTCTTTCTCCTTCCTAGAGAGATGCGTGTTTAAAATCATTGCAAAGGATGAGCGCCATCAGTCCACGCAGAACCATTAACTAACTGGCCCCTAAGTTAGAGTGAGGCCTGTATAGGAAACTACATGGTCAGCTCACGGTTCAGCTTTACCACAGGTGCTCTGCTCTGCTCTTCAAAGCTATCGTGTCCTACAAGGGAGGCAAGAAGAATCAACTCCCACAGGCTAAGGGACATAAGTACCAAGGGGTTTAGGGATAAGCCTGAACTATGAAGTGTGTAGGTGGAATCCAAGCCTGCTTTGTTATACCCATCTCCAGTCTACGCTGACAGAGTAGTTACATATGAGAACACCTACATTCAGCTCACCGAAGACAGTCCTACTGTTTTGGGGGGTGGGGGGCTAATTAGTTAATCACAGGAAACACTTCAAAACCCAACCCCATTTAAACACATTTTAAATGGGATTATCCATCAATGTAGTCCTTCCTTGGGCTTCTAGACCATCTTTTCAATAGATTCATTAACTACCCCCTACCCTTGCATGCATTTTCTTTACATGAGGACCCAAATATGAGCTGGGAAGCATCCTACACATGATGTGAGAAAGGTCACTACTTTCAAGGGGCTTAAAATCCAACTGGGAATATAAAATGTATCTGTGCATATGCCTCTGTGAGTATACAGCATATGTTATGTGGAAAAGAGTTAATTATTTATGTTAACTTTTTAATTAACTTTCATGTGATGACACAGCTTCCCAGCAAATTCACTTGAACATCTGTTTCCTCTAGTAACTTAAAAAAATCAACAAAATTTTTCTTAACATTATTATATCCACCCAATATTTAGATAAAAATTTTTACACGTCTCCGAAAATTTGATGGCAGGAATTGTGTCACTCGGGTCATCCTCAAACCGAATGTCGATGCCTGATAAACATCTGATTTTCACTGAGATGGGGAGTCAAAACCAACACGAAATCTTAGTGCAAATGCATGTCTGTATGGGCTGATGTCCATCTGCTAATTTTCTAGTTTCGAGACTCAAAAGTCCTTCAGTAATTAATAAATTTGTGGCTCGAGGAAAGTCTTCATGGGACTCCTGGGTATCAGGTTTTTCACTCATTAAATGGGGATAATACTTTCTTCCTTACCTTACAGGGGTGTTCTAAGAATCAACTAAGAAAAGTGAAAATTCTAGGGCACCCAGGTGGCTCAGCCGGTGAAGCGTCTGCCTTTGGCTCAGGTCATGATCTCAGGGTCCTGAGATCGAGCCCCATGTCAGGCTACCTGCTCAGTGGGGATGTTACATTTCCCTCTGCCCCTCCCCACTACTCATGCTCTCTCTTGCTCTCAAATAAATAAATAAATAAATAAATAAAATCTTTAAAAAGAAGAAAAAAGAGAAGTGAAAATTCTATCAATGTTAGTAATTGTACAACAGTTGTAAGAGGTGATGGAGAGTGTCTTTTACCCAGACAGAAACACAGCATAAAATATTATTCCACAGACTCATAGGCCTTCTATGACCTTTCAAAAACTGTTATTTTATAGGTAAAACCAGAATATATTCAAAGGGGATCTTGAACACACACACACACACACACACACACACACACACACACATGCATTCTTTTGAAAAGCCATTATATCAAAGAATTATGGTAGCTTCACTCCTGATATGGGTGCATCGAGGGAGACTATGAATCTATTTGGCGATGGCTATTATTGATAGGTTATGCAAGAAAAAAACAAATGCCCCTGAACATTTTTTATTCAGATACTACCTTTAAAATGTGCAACAAAGATAATTAGTATCTACCAACCTTTGAATAGAGATTTCTCAGCCTCTGCAATTAGGGTCTGGGTAATTCGTCGTTGGCAGGTGAGGAGAGCTTTCCCTGTGCGTCATAGGCTGGGATACTGAATAGCGTCCCCTGTCTCTTTCTCCTAGCTGCCAGTGCCATCCTCCACCAGTTATGACAATCCAAAATGGCTCTAGATACTGTCAAATGTCCCCAGCAGGGGGTGGGGAAGGGCAGGGGCAGAATTCCCTCCAGTTAAGAACTACTGCTTTAAATAATATGAACCCACACACTCATACAGTATTTCACAAGGCTCTTTTGAAAAGGTTGTATATTAAATTCCCCACAACAACTAAGGCTTTGAGAAAGTCAATGGCTTGCCCGAGATCACATGGCTGGGCGCCAGGACTCTGACTCAGTCTCTTGGTGTCCCAATTTCATGCCGACACCACTTCTCACCCCGCCTCACATATTATGTACTATCAGGTAGGGACTTGTAAGAGCCACAGTGTCCAAACCAAGAAATCTACTTTCTAGTTCCTCACAGACCCATGAAGGGACTTCTGGAAAAGAAAAACATGCCAGACCCTCTTCCTCTCTCTTACTCATTCTTCTCTGATCAATGATGGAGAAAAGTCTGACTTCCAATGAGCCCTGTTATTCTACGGGACAATTAGAGTTCAATATTAGAGTGTTAAAGGTCACTGTTTCCAGCTGGCCTGGCAGTCCCCCCGCTTTTGGACTGACTTACCCTTAGGATGTACATTCTTTTCTTGGCTTTTATTACCATATGATAAGCTCTAAAAAGGAGGTTTGGGGGCACTTGGGTGGCTCTGTAAGTTAAGCATCTGACTCTTGATTTCAGCTCAGATCATAACCTCAGGGTCATGAGATCGAGCCCTGCACTAGGCTTCACACTGGGCATGGAGCCTGCTTGGGATTCTCTCTTTCCCTCTCCTTTGCCCCCACCCCTTGCATGTATACTGTCTCGGAAAGAAGGGAGGGAGGAAGGAAGGGAGGAAGGAAGGAAGGAAGGAAGGAAGGAAGGAAGGAAGGAAGGAGAAAAGAAAGAAAAAAAAGGGTTTTATTACCCATAGAACCCTTGAATCTATTTTTCTATTGAGCCAAAAGCTAGGAGATAGAGCGGCCAGGCTGTTCCCAGTTTGGCTGGGACTTTCCTAATTTTAGCACTGAAAGTCCCCAATCCCAAGAAACCCCTTAGTCTAGAGATGGAATCATACCCCCACCCCCACATAACTGACTGATGCTGTCAGAAACCTGGAGAAGTTCAGAGGTGAAAACAGAGTTCTCAAGTTAGCATAGGACAATAGATTCCCTGACATTAGCTCAAAAAGAGAAATCTAGGAAGGGACAATCACTTATTTTTAATAAGGCAAACTTGAATGAAGACAGCAAGAGAGAGAGAAAGCAAGGGAGAGCAAGAGCTGTGAGCTTTCCGCAGTAAACGTAAGACGATTCAGGAGACAGAGAAGTCAGAGAATGTTCACACGTGGGCACGCAGTACGTGGATATGACTTGTACAGATATGTGAGAGATTTCTTTAGCATAGATTCTAATTTAAGAGTCAAAAATACCCATTCATTGCATCCTCACAAAACCCATAATATCCAAAATCACCAATAGCTCGTTAGACAAATCAACACTTGTGATTAAATCCCATGAGGATACACAGCCATTTAATGGCACAATGGGATTTGAACCCAGATCTCTCTTCTCTTCCCTTGCCCCTCTTGCCCTCTCTCTCCATAGCTGACACCTAGAAATGTCCATTGTCTGAAGGTAATAGGCAGCTGTTAGTGCTCCCTAAATTCCTCTGAGGAGAAAAACAGGAGTCATTATTAGGTTTTCTACTTAATTCAACTCACGTTCAATTAATAATTACCGAGCGTCTCCAGTGGACTTGAAACAGCACAGTATATGCTGAATAAGGTGGAGTTTGTGTATTTCAATCTTCCCTGGTATAACAAATTTTGAAGTTTTTTTTTTTTGTCATTGCTTTTTGAGAGACTCTCTTTGCCTCAGTTCACATCAAAGTGCACTCAAGGGCAAAAGGGCTTCTTTCCTGTTATCTAAACTACTTATAATATTTTATGGCGGGGCTATTAAAGCACTATTAATCCATCCAGCTCTAATACTTCCAGACAGATGTGTGACATGCTTCGAGCACATCTGCTAAATGTCCTACTGCATTCAGGCACCACAACTTCTGTCTTCAGAAAGCCGGAGTCTAATAAGGGGGGGGGTGGGAATGTTAATGACTTTAATATGGGCTGCAATTTCCTCTTCGTTAGCCGTTTCCGTGTAGCGGACCCTCAACCACTGTGGGGTTAGGGGAGTCAACACCCTCCCTGCAGTCAAAAATCCACTTGTAAACTTTTGACTTCCCCAGAGCTGAACTACTCATAGCCTACTGTGGACTGGAAGCCTTACCGATAACATCAACAGTCCATTAACACATATTTTGTATGTTCTATGTATTATATACTGTATTCTTTTTTTTTTCTCATTCAAGAGAGACAGTGAGAGCACAAGCAGGGGAAGGGTCCAAAGAACAAGGAGAAGCAGACTCCCTGCAGATCAGGGAGCCCAACATAGGGCTCGATCCCAAGACTCTGGTATCATGACCCGAGCCAAAGGCAGATGCTTAACCAACTCAGCCACCCAGGTGCTGTTATAAACTATTCTTTTACTAAAGCTAGAGAAAAGGAAATGTTACTAAGAAAATCATAAGGAAGAGAAAATACATTTACAGTCCTGTAAAATCTGCATATAAGTGGGCCCACACAGTTCAAATCCGTCTTGTTCAAGGGTCAACTGTATTTCAAATTTCCAAGAATCTTTGAAGCACAAAGCGAACAATGGCAGTGGATTCTAATTTCCATGATTTCCAATCCTGAATTGCCTTCATCTGTTTCTTTATGTATTACTTCATTCATTCAACACATGTAATGGAGCTAGGAACAAGGTATCACGATGAGTAAGGCATTCTCCTTGTTCTGAAGAAGCAGATAATCTAATGAGGCAAATGAACAGCAATATGGACACGGGAAGGGGGGACATCACAAGGGCCTGCATAGCTTGCAGTGGAAGCTCACAGGAAGAATGCAGCTAGGTAAGGAGAATCAGAGGAGGCACTCTCGAGAGCTGACACTCACGACAACTTATATCCATGTAGAGGGTAAAGGGGAATCACCAGGGTGAGGATCCACCGGGGACAGGGCATTAATCAGGTTGAAGGAGCAGCACATGCTCTGTTCCAGGGTCAGGGAAAACTATGCCACTCATTAGAAGCAGCAGAAACATACTCTAAATAAAGTATATTTTATGTTTTTAAGATTTATTTATTTTTATGGGGGGGAAGGGCAAAGGGAGAGGGAGACAGAAACCCAAGCAAACTCCATGCTGATCAAGGAACCTGGAAGGGGCTTGATCTCATGACCCTGAAATCATGACCTGAGTTGAAACCAAGAGTTGGACACTTAACCAACTGCACCACCCAGGCACCCCAAGAATAAAGTATATTTTTAAAAAGTGACCAGGGCTGAGGCTGAAGGTCCATGCAGGACTGGAATGAGAAAGATTTGTTTGCATGTTAAAGGGGATATGCCCTTGAACAGTTTAGGGTAGTGTTGGCTTCATTGTGGAAGATGGATGGGTAAAAAGCAGCCTCAGAGTGTCCAGGTGAGATGAGAGGCAAAAAGTACCTTGGAACAGGGCAATGTTAGCAGAACGGAGGGAAGAAGGGAGACAGAAAAGGATTCCTTTTGAAAGAGCCATTTTTTAGACGAAGAAACTGAAACCAATGGAGAACATTTAACCTGTGACACACGGGCCTTGCAGGAGATGTTCTAGAACTGCAGCACAGGGCAGAGGCTCGGGAGACAGACAGGGATTCAATCTCAGCTTGGCCACTTACTAGGCGTATGACCTTGGGTAAGTGACTGCAACTCTGTGTGCCTCAGCTTCCCCGTATGTAAAATTAGGATAATAATGTAACTGCCTCATAGTGTTGTTTCCCCGATTCAGGGCCACGGGATATGAAGTACTTACACCACTCCCCGGCACCAAGTAACCACTCAACAAATAATCACTACTACCATCATCATAGCTCGTCCTACTCTTACCTATAGTAACCACTCAAGAAAGAATCACTGTTACCATCATCCTCTCTTTTCCTTCTCTTACCCTAACTTGGCCGCCCACGTGAGGAATGGGAGTGTGGGTGGTGGTTGTTCATTTCCATTCTGTAGTTAAGGTAACTAGGGACAGAGATTGGCTGGATCCTCGAATTTCTTAGATTGGGCAATGGCAGTCCTGAACTAAATAGTTGGGCTATTCTGATTCTAGTTTGTGTGCCTTCCAACCCACTGCTCCCCATCTCCTGGTGAGAAGTGTATAAGTGCCAACTTCTCCACCCCTGGGTAGGGCTTCCCCTGGGATGTTTGGGAAGTCTTTGCTTATGTACAAACAGAGCCAAAATTTGGTGTTGCCCCATTATGGTTTGCCTGGGCACGACCAAGGGACACATCTTGTTCTGTCTGAAGTTGGTCTTAGTTTTGACTAATGACAAAATGACAATAGGATCCAGGAGAGTGTGAGCAGTGTTATGTCATCAAGAAGATGCATGAGTCACTTTGCTAGGGGACACCCTAGGATACAATGAAATCATGCAGCGGTAAGGTGGGCACAGGGAGGTAGGGGGGCTCCTCACCATGTCTCCAGGCCCCCACAGCATGACAGGGATTCTTTAAGAGTCCTCCCTGCAGGACAGCACTCTGAGATACTAGAAGAGTGGATGAGAGCATGCCAGCCCCAGGAAGACACTATTAGACCACGTCATTCAAGGACCCTCTTCAACTTTCAGATGTGGAAGAAAAGAAGGAGCTTACTTAAGACCTCATTGCAATTTCATGGTAATAAAAGGCTTCCTTGTTGAATAAAAACCGTTCATTTCACCTGCTACATTCCAGCTTCCTGGAGACATCATTCCCTGGGTGATGAGATTCACGTTTTCATCACCACATCATACACAGCCCCAAACACAGAACGGTGCACCTGGCCAGCTCTTCAATAATTGATTCTTGATTATTACTAATGATTAAGAGGTATGTCAATCAATTAGCATGCTGGCTCTCAGGCCTCATAAAGTCCACATGAGAAGGGACGACACTTGAAACCACGCCTCCCAAACAGAACCAAGAGCACATTCCTGATCACTTGATTCACATGATTTCATCTACACCTTACTGGGATTTGAGGAAGGCTCTCAAGTTCTGAAGTTGTTTAACCAAGTGACACAAAGGAATGGGGTAGACAGAGGGGAAAAGGCCGACTTTCTTACTGGAAGAGCTATTTGAGATAGTGCAGTGGTGTCTTCCAGAATTAGCCAGAGCTCTCCACCTGGTCACAGCAGCCCTGGGCATCCTGAGGTCTCTGCGGCATATCCAACGCACAGCAGAGGGTAAAACAGAGCACGTGTTCGCAGAGGACAGGAAGATTCCAGAGAAAACAGGGATGTTATTGAGCTAACTCCTAGTTCTCTGTCCCAGTCAGATAACTAATGGGGGGGCGGGAACCTTGAAGTGTTTGCTTATGGGTGCCCCTCCGCGTGCAAACACACAATCTTCCCGGGACAGCATTCCCAACCATCATAGGAAACAGGTGAGATTAATCTGCCCTTTTTAAAAATGAGAAAGCGGACTCTCAGAAGCTAAGGAACTTGGCTCTAAGTCACGTAGGAAGTTAACAGCCCCGCGCACACTTGAAACCGGGACTGTGGGTTGGTCCCGGGGTCTAAACAATACGCTGTATTGCATCACCGCCTCTCTCACTAAGGTAACCCTTCTGATTCTCTGTGTCAGTTAAAAGAAAATTCTTTAAAAGGATGCTGATGTATTAACTCCCTGCCTTTATCCGTGGGGTCATTTGGCTGGCATTTGAATGGAGATTGATGAGGGCAGAGTACTGGGCAGGGCTCTGCAGTAGGAAGTACAGGAGGGGCTTTCTCTGTAGCTGAGGACGGACAGAGAATGTAAATTGTAAGAGCAAGTAGATTGGTTGACAAAGCTTCCCAGGGGAGGGTGTACTCTTGTTATGTGTCACGGATCTAGATCCTCTGGGCCAAATCTCCTCTACTCACAGTCTTCCAACTTGCCACTGACACCCCTTAAAAAAATTGCCAATTTGTGCAGAAAGCATACAGAGATAGCAAGGTATTTTTTTGATCACGTAGGGATCAGGAATTATAACTCAACTGAGCTGACATTTTCTAGACTCTTCTGAAAATATCCTCTGCCCATAGAGGCAAGGAACCTAAGAGCCTCTGTTCTCTGTTCACGTCAGCCAGCATTACATCGGACAAGACAGAACATAATACAACCTGGGAGAGGACGAGCATCTCCCTCCAATGGCATCTCCATCCAAAAGCTCGTGGGACCCTCGGAAATTCATTTCACATTTCAGAACCTCTTCTCCCTCCTTGATAAAATCAGGCACATATTGCATGGGGCCCTGGGAGTTACACGCAAATAATGAATCACGGACACTACATCAAAAACTAAGGATGTGCTGTATGGTGACTGACATAATACAAAATTTAAAAAAAAATCAGTTGATTTCTGCCTCAGCCCATCATATTGGAAACCATGTACACAAAACAGCAGGTTAAACTCTGGAACGGAGTAGCTTTAAAAGCACAGACCTTGGAGGCAGTTTGTCTTGGTTTTAAACCCTAGCCATATCGTTGGTTTGACCTTGAGTGGTCACTCAGCTTCTTGGAACCTCAAATCTGCCACGTGGGAAACACGTTAATAATGTCTGCCCTCTCACTTCTTCTGGGACCGCGTTAAAAACATCATAAATAAAGTACATTGCACAGCGCTTGACACATAATAAACGCTCGCTAAATGGTGGGCTGATTTCATTATTATGGTAATACTAGACAGTATTATTATCATCTGGTCCCTAGTAAATATGCATTTATGGAGCAATGTAAACACAGACACTTTATGGGAAGGAACCTCATAAAACTGATTCTAAATTGCATTTTAGAGATATTGAAGAGGACACCTCCCATCAAAGCCCACGTTAATCCTCCAATGAGGACCCAAGAAAGAAACTGATCTCAGGCTTTCAGCCAGCGAATAACTGTTTCCTCTTGAGAAGTAGCATTTGAACCTTGTAACTGATTGCGTTCCGCTCTTTGTTTTCAATGCTAGGAAGCTCACATTCAAAGGAGGACTATAAATTAACACTTATGTAAATACCCTTTTATCCAAGGGCTCATTACACTGATGAGAAACCAAAATGATTTATGTATTTGACACAATTTCTCCTTCCCTCCAATTTGGAGGGAACGCTTTTGTTCCTTGACAAGCTGCTCTTCTGAAAATTCTCTCCCTTTTTTTTTTTTTTAATCTTCTGGCTTTTTGTATTCTGATGCCTCGAATACTCCACATGTTTAATGTGCTTTACCCGCATCGTACTGAATTCTCCTCGAAATGCCCTAAAATGTGCTATTACTTTACCGAAAAGGAAACTGAGGCTTACTTACATGACTTGCACACACCGGTCTGCCACCCACCTCCCTCATGACATTTTCCCCCCGAGTGACAGGATCTTTGTGTGGCTTGAGCAACAGCCCATCCCACACTGTACCAAATTTGCCCCTACGGCTCTGAACTACCTCCTGGACACTAATGCATTATTTCCAAATGACGACTAGGGAGCCCACAGACACTCTAAATACAATATGTTGAGAACCAAATACATATCCCTCAGCTGGAAACTGTCCCTTTGCCTGTACACTCATTCTTGTGTAACAGAATCAAATAATTAACAAAATAAAAATTGTGAGCTCCCGCCATTTTCCTGGCACCACGCCGTGCATTTTAAATGCATTACCTCATTTAAACCTTACGATAATTTCATAAGGTAAGTTTCCCATTTTTTATAGTTGGAAAGTTTGTCATTTTTCCCAAGGGTACTCATCAAGCACCAGTTGTAGCTGGTCTGATTCTTTAGAAAAGATATTGAAACAGTAGCCTTTCCCCAAATCATGTGGGCTGGAAAATCTTATCTTCTCTAGTCTCCCTTCTTCCTGCCTGGTGACATCCAATGAGTCATCCAGACCTAGAATTCATAAACCAATGGTTCTCAAACTTGGATACATAATGGAATCATCTGGTTACAAGTTACAAGCTATTTACAATCTGCCCCACCCCCAGAAATTCTGATTCAACTGGTGTGAGCTACAGAGTAGCAAAATTCTAAGTCACAGAATTGTTTAAAGCTCTCAGGTGATTTCAAGGACAGTCAAGAGTGAGAGCAACTGATCGGAACCCTCTAAGTATGCGTACCTACATCATGACCCATCAACCCCACTTCGCCTGCCACCACACTGAACACATCATCTCTTCCTGGATGTTGCAAGGCCCCCTAACTTAGCATCCTGCCCACCTTTTCTATCCCCTGCCATCCATGCTCCATGACGAGAGTCAGAGTCATCTCAACAAAGCACAGATCTGACCAGGCCAGTTCACAGATGAAATCTGGCCATGGCTTCCTATTCCCTTTAGGGCAAAGTCCCAGATCCACCTTTCTCTTCTCTGTTAAACCCTTCCTTCTGAATAGGTTCACACTGGCAATGGCTCCATCCCTTGCTCCTATTGCGGTCCTGGCTGGAATGCAAAGCCTTCCCCAACCTGTAGGGTGAAGTTTAGATGTCATCTCTCTGAGGCCTTCCTTGTTTGATTCCGTCCTGACAAAAACAATCGCTCCCTCCTCTGTGCTCCTAAAGCACAAAGCTTTTAAGACATATAATTTCATATTAATGTCAGCTTTGCCAGATTGTGGGCTCCTTGAGGGCTGGGAATGTGCTGGTCAATTTTCTCCCCCATGGACACAGCCCATACTATAATAGAATTGTTATAAGAGTTAAATCATAATGGTTCCTGAAAAAATAAACAAATGTGTGAATGAACTTAGTTCTTTTTTAATGTGACTTCCTTTGATTTCTTTCTTTAAGTAGAGTAGTTCCATTCCTATGAGATTTCTAAAATTGTATCCCATGGTTAGCAACCAGAAAGAAAAAGAGCTGGTTCATGGGTTACTATACAAATTGTTCTAGTGATCTTGAGAAGAAGTGAGTTGGCCTTTGACACTGCAGTTTTCCAATCTGTACGATGGAGATAACAGTAATATTTACTTCAGAGGGCTCTCAGGAGGATTTAATGAGATAATGGATGTAATATGTTTAACTTAGTGCCTGTCTGGCACACAGTAAGTACTCAACAAAATTTTTCTCTCCTCCTCCATGAAGCCTTCCTTGCCTATACCAAACCTCACTGATATCTCCCTTCCCATTATGTGTTTATTTACTTAACAAATAGTAATTGAGGCTCCAATATGTAATATACACTTCTCTAATATGTAGCAGTGGGAAAACTAAAAGAAAGCCTTACCCTCAAGGAGCTTACTTTCTAGTGTGGGGGGGGGGAGAATAAACAGATAAGACATACAGAATATAAAACAAGGGAGGCAGAAAGAAAATGCTGGGGTTGGGATGCAATTTTAAGTGGACAGCTAGTTCCTCCCTGAGAAAGTCACATTCAGATGAAGAGCTGAAGGACGTGGGGGAAACCAGCTGTGTAGATGTTTATGGGGCAGATTTCCAGGCAGGGAGAATGGCAAAAATGCTTGTGGGGTCAGAGCAGAGTGTGCAGGGAGTGGGTGGGATGGATGGATGAGGGGTTCAGAAAAGGAACACGAGGCCAGACAGACTCAGACCCTGTCAGTTATTTTAAAGACTTTGGCTTTTACTCTAAGTGAGATGAAAAAAGCCTTTGGAGAGAACTGACAGGTTTACCAGGACCACACTGGCCACAGAGCTGGGACCAGGCTTACAGGGCAAACACAAAGGAAGGAGGACCACCAGTTACCTGAGTGTGAGAAGATGGAGGCTTGTGCCAGGCTAGTAACCATGGGGATGGCAAACACTAGCTGGGTCCAGGATGTATTCGGAAGGCTACTCAAACCATGTATCTTGTCCAACTGGCTGTAGAGTGTGAGGGATGGAGAAGGTTTTATTTGTTGTCATTGTTTCAAGCAATGGGAAAGATGGAACTGCTGGGAACTGAGACTGGGAAGTCTGCTGTAGGAGTGCGTTTGATGGGAAAAGATGGAGTTCAATTTTGCGAATGATATAAATTTGAGAGTTCCAAGGAGAAAGATCAAGTACCCTGTTGAATATACCAATCTGAAGTTCAGAGAAGAGGTCCAGAGCAGGGGGCAAGAAGAGGCATTGGTGTGCCAATGATATCCGGAGCAATGACAGGGAATGGCCTCACTCAGAGAGTCAATGTCGACAGAGAAAAGGAGTGGCCCAAGGACTGAGTTCCGACATAGTCCAATATCAAAACACCAGGTTGATGCACAAAAGTCAGCTGAGAACCTGAGAAAGAAAGACCTGGCAGTGAGGAACCAGCAAAACCAGGAGAGTGTGTGTGATGTCTCGAAAGCCAAGTGAAGAAAGTGTTTCATGAGGACATGGTGAAGAAGTGACCTGTATGTTGCTCACAGGTCACTCCAAATGAGGACTAAGAATTGACTCTTGGGTTTAGTCCTGTGGGTGCCAGTGATAACCTTGCTGAGAACACTTTTTGGTGGAGAGGTGGAGGTGATGGAGGGAAAATGGGTAGAGCCCATTCACCAGCTATGGGGCATCATACAAGTTACAGAACCTCAAATCCTGCCTCCCTCCCTCTGTTCCTCCTTCGCTCCTTCCCTGATCTGTAAAGTGGGCTAGGAGTACCTATTTCACAAGGATTTTACGAAGTCATGTGTATCGAGGTTGGTGGTATGTGGCATGTCCTTAGTAAAATGCAGTCCCTTCCTGCCCTTGCAGGATCCTGTGTCTTGTGCCCTCAGTGACTGGGAAAGCAGAGGCACAAGGAGGCACCCATTAAGGACCCACTGATGGGGATAAATCAGGTCCCCAATTCTCCTCCTGGCCCAGATAGGTACCTCGTGATTTGTTTGGATCAAACAGAAACACATTCTCGTTTAAGGTGAGGATGGAATGTTGGAGGCCACCACGGGCTTTTCAGGAAAGAAGGCTTTTTGGCTTAGAACTCCATGAAGCTTCTGACTGTAAATAAAAATTGCAATGCCTTCTGCTTGGAAGGAGGGATAGGTCTGAGGATAAGTGCATTCTGTCCAGGGCAGCGTCCTGCGGAAATGATTTCCGGAGCACGGCGCCAAAGTGCTTTCGTAAATGACTCTGGCTCACCCCTTTCCCTATCTCCTGCCTTGTATATGCAACATTTATAAAAATAAACATTTGCAGGAGACATTTGGGAGGAGGCCGAGGTGGAGCACCCAGCAAAGGAAACAGAGAGCTCAGAACTCCCAAGAAGGATATTCGTTTTCAGAGAAGGGGACAGAAGGACCAGTGGGTGTTAGGGAAGATGGTGGGAGGAGAGGAATGTGTGAGTTCCAGAACTTCAGCTCTGTCTCCTGTCAGCCTCTCCTCTCATTCACATCTCGTACCTCATCCTCGCCCCTGCTAGAATGCACGGTCCTTAAGGGAAGGACCGCTTTCTACTCATTTTTGGACTGGGATCCTTTATCCAGAATGACACAGTCATCAAGCAGCTACTTGATGCCAAGAACTCTGCGCCTCCAATCACATCTATCAGGCATTAATGTTCCGTAATTAAATGAGCATTCGTTCATCCTTGGGGTTTAGTACTGTTTTACTCCACTCAGACTGGCCAAAGTGTCACCTCCTCATAGGAGCCTTCTCTGGACTCCCATCCCAGGTAGAATCAGGCCCTTCTTCCCACACGCTTTGTATGTCCTCATATGCCTCCTCCTAACAGCTCTGTAACAGCAGCTTCCTGAGGACAGTGTTTTGTTTTGCTCACCTGTAGGTCCCACTGCATAAAACAGTGCCTGGAATAGATCAGGTATCCAACTAACATGAACAAATGATTAGCTCCCACGTCATGGCCATTTTGGTCAATTACTTTATGTCCGTCTCCACTCTTAGACTGATTTCTCTGACGAAAGAGACAGTGCCATTTTTTTCTTAATTTCTCCATTTTCTGTCACATAGAAAGTGCTCAGTAAATGTAAATGGGACAAACATATAATCAAACCTCTCATTTTTTGAGTCTCTGTTAAATTATTCTCTACTTCATTAGCAAATTAGTAACTAAGCACTTTTATTAAATAAATATAGATCACATAAAATGCAGAATAAGGGGCTGCCTGGGTGGCACAGCGGTTAAGCGTCTGCCTTCAGCTTAGGGCGTGATCCCAGTGTTATGGGATCGAGCCCCACATCAGGCTCCTCCGCTACGAGCCTGCTTCTTCCTCTCCCACTCCCCCTGCTTGTGTTTCCCTCTCTCGCTGGCTGTCTCTATCTCTGTCGAATAAATAAATTTAAAAAATCTTTTAAAAAAAAAGATCCCTTCTATTAAAAAAAATGCAGAATAAGGCAGGAAACACTTAAAAAGAGACTAGTATAAAATAAGGGAGATATCGGGGCACCTGGGTGGCACAGCGGTTAAGCGTCTGCCTTTGGCTCAGGGCGTGATCCCGGCGTTATGGGATCGAGCCCCACATCAGGCTCTTCTGCTATGAGCCTGCTTCTTCCTCTCCCACTCCCCCTGCTTGTGTTCCCTCTCTCACTGGCTGTCTCTATCTCTGTCGAATAAATAAATAAATAAATAAAATCTTTAAAAAAAAATAAGGGAGATATAATCATCATGCTTATCATGAACAGTAACAATGCTTGCTGCTATATTCATCAAAAGTATTTTTTGTGCACCTACTACGTACTGATAACATGCAAAGCACTATAGGAAGAATGGAGATCAAGAGGTATAGTCTTTGCACACAAAGAAGTTGAAGGTGAGTGCCAAGTTAAGGGTATAAATAGGGGCTGTGGAGGAACAGAGTTCAACCCAAGACTCATGTATTAAAGAAAAACTCCCAGAGGAAGGACCAATACAGCTCAAGAGTGAGCTGGAATAAATCATGTATTCAAGCGATGGTGAAAAATCATGCATTCGAGTGGTCTGGGGTTGGGTCAGGGGTAGAGAGTGAGGTAAGGAGGGGAGGGGATAGTCTGCCCAGGCAGAGGGAACAGTATTTATCATAAGATATAACTAACGGAGTTAAAGGGCATTCAGGAAAATGACAGAAGGTCAAAATGGCCCCAAAACTAGAATGCTGGAGGGCAGGGGCACCAGGAGGAGAGAGCACAGGGCTGAGTAAGGCATGTCAAGTAGAGTCCTGGTATTTATGAGCAGTTTGGACTTCCTTTTCTCAATGCTGATTTCTGTATTTTCTCACCTTTGATTTTTCTAAACACACAGATGCATTAATAAGGTAAGTAATCCACTAGAAAGACTAGCAAACTGATGTCCAGAACACCTGTGGGAAGAACTGGACCCAAATCCCAAATCTCCATACTCTCAAATCCAAGCCACTGCACCAGGAATGGCAACCAGATAACATCTCCTGGGCCAATTCTAATGAACTGGGAGTGGATGTCTGGAGCCTGTGATTTTAGAAGGATTCTGTGGCTCCCTCTGCCTCTTTGGGAAAGGGAGCTCGGACGGATTCCTGCTGCCTGCCTTGGGCGGGTGAGGCGAGAACCCAACCTCACCTGTCATGGAACTGGTATTTCCTGAAACTGTATTGTGCAAGTTCATAGTTCTACCACACAGACCTCTGCTTCTTGAATTCTTTCTAAATGATCATGAGTCTTCATTTACCCCTTTTCCTTGCGTGAGCATTTCCTCACCATGACACATGCCAGAGATTTTCCTAGAAATCCAGAAAACTGCTAGCACGGGCCAGTCGGATGGACGATTATGAAATTCTCCAAATTCAAAAATGGCTCATTTGAGTCAGGCAAACCAAGTTTCCAAAGGGAATTAGGATAGTCCTAATATGGTTACAAATATCATTATATCAAGGTGATTTCCCCCTCAAGATGATTGCTTGCTCGCTGCCATAGGAACCACTGTCATTAACCGGACCTTAAATACTGAAAAGTATATGGAAGCTAAACTGTCAGCCTTCCCACAGAAGGATATTGGTACTTCTGGGTAGGTCTTTATCACGTATTTCCTTATATATCATTCTGATAGCTCATTTCGCTTAGTAGGTATTCAGTAAATATTTACTGAATGGAGAGATGAATTAAATGAGGAAATAAATAGGTAAGCAAATGAAGGCAGACACTGATGACTCTTATCTAGCTCTAATGAAGATCTGTGAGAAAAGGAACCATGAACTGTTCATCTTTGTGCCGTCACAGAGCCTATCATAGTATCGGACACGTAACGGTTTCTCTGAAAACGTATATCGATTAATTGGAACATCATCTCTCCCTAGCAGAGTGTATGTCTCTACCACAGAAGCTACGTGGGACTTGTACTCCGAGTCGATCAAGCAATGCATGTCATATCACCTACAGGGTCTGATTTTCTCCACAAGTGGTTCATGGACCACTTGTGGCAGAATATAAAAATTAAGTAGGAATAATTCCTAGGTGACATTCCAAGACCAACCATGGACACTTTCATCAAGTTTTATGGGTGGTTCCGATGCATACCATTTAGAAAACCACCTTCTAAACCCAGAGCTTTTTGAGGGCAAGAACTAAATTCATACATCTTTGATTCTCTTTGAGTGTCATGCACTAATACCCAGCACATAATAGGTCTTACTCAATGAATGGAAGAGTTTTCAGGGGTAATCTTATGCATCTTTGGTTTGTTCGAGTGCAGTAAGCATAACACTCTGCACGTAGTGGGCCTCACTTAGTGTATGGAGGAGTCTTTGGGGGCTTCTTACTGGCTGCGAGGGCTGTCAAACTGCTCTCCTTCCTCAGACTGAGCGAATGGAGGAAACAGATGACCCTCCAAGGGTGACGTTATACATCACAGTCATTTTTTCCAGCCTGCTTCTGGAAGTTATGAGTGAGCGCCTTGACTTTTGTGGAACTGTGGGTTCTGAAGAGTCCCTACTGTGTGAGATCAGATGTAAGGAGTACACTACTGGTGTCATCAGTGCAATTATTTTAAACCCAACGGTACCATCTAATAAGCTGACTCTGAGCAGGTTCCCCGGAAACAGACTCTGGGGTAGAGATTTGCATGAAAGAAGTTTATCAGGAGGCACTTTTGGGAGATACACTTATGGGGGCAAGAAGGTGCTAGAAGGGAGCAGAGGGAGGACTTGGGAGATGATGTAGTCATAGCAGAGGACTCAGCTGACCCCACAGGGAGCCCTGGAGCTGGGTGGCCCTGCCAAGTTGTTCCACATGAGGCAAGGGGCCAGGCCTTTGAACTCCACAATGAAGAGTCACTGGATATGGCTTGACCTTGCAAGCTTGGCTGAGGAGCTCCCCGCCTGTGGCAGAAGACTACCGCTATCTAGAGAGCAGACAGCGATTAGCAGTCTCAACATCGGGGCACCGAAGTCCTTCGGTCCTAATGATGGGTCCTATAGACAAGTCGCCTATAACTATCATCGCTACAGAATTTATAGTTTGAAGATGGTGCATGTTGTAGTGAACCATGGGCTTTGTGGTCAGGAATAACCAATCAGAATCAGGCCTATTTTTACTATCTGTGTAACCTGCATAAGGCACTTAATTTTTCCAAAGCTCAGGTTTTCCTTTGTAAAATGGTGACTGACAATGCCAGGTTCCCAGGATATAGTGTAAGCACCTCTGCCTCCTCTCCCCTTCCCCTCGAAGGTCACGTGAACATCTGTTTAACACTCATTCATCTGCAAAATGAGTTTTGGTTGGTTTGACAAATTATATCATCTGTAAAATTAAAATGACTTGGGGGGCGCCTGGGTGGCTCAGTCAGTTGAGCGTCCAACTCTTGGTTTCAGTTCATTTCATGATCTCATGGTTCATGGGATCGAGCCCCACATCAGGCTCCACGCTCAGTGTGGAGTCTGCTCGAGATTCCCTCTCCCTCTGCCCTCCACTTGTGCTCTCTCTCGGTAAAATAAAATCTTAAAAAAAAAATGACTTGGACATGCACTATATATATATATATATATACATATATA
>NC_048224.1:42732176-42733318 GCF_002007445.2 Ailuropoda melanoleuca | reverse complement strand
TCAACATTATCTACAAGAGCCAAATTATAGAAAAAGCCCAAGTGTCCATCAATAAATGAATGGATAAAGATGTGATACAGATAGATATTAATAAATATAATATATATTATTCAGCCATCAAAAAGAATGAAATCTTGCCATTTGCAATGACATGGATGGAGCTAGAGTATAATGCTGCGCGAAATAAGTCAGAAAAAGACAAATACCGTATGATTTCACTCATATGTGGAATTTAAGAAACAAACGACAAAGGAAAGGAGACAGACAAACCAAGAAACAGACTCTTAACTACAGAGAACAAACTGATGGTCACCAGAGGGGAGGGGTTGAGGGGATGGGGGAAACAGATGATGGGGATGAAGGAGGGCATTTGTGATGAGCACCGGGTGATGAACGGAAGTGCTGAATCACTATATTGAACACCAGAAACTAATAACACTGTATATTTACTATACTGGAATAAAAATAATAATAAAAAAAATCTAAAATGACTTGGGGGCAGGTATAGTTACATCCCCTGAGCATGTTCTCAAAATCCGTGCCTTTTAAACCAATACAATTTTAAAGCAACATACTGACAGGTTTTGCAAACATAATGAAAGGTAATTGAAGGAGGCAATGTGAAATCAACAACCATTTCTTTAAAAAGTATTTGAGCGCCTACACGCTGTGTCAAACCTGTTGTGTCCTTCAGCTCACTGGTGAACAAAGTAGATGGAGCACATATTTCTTTCAGCGTGCATCTTCTAAAAAGTATTTATGTATGTGTTTAAGTTGTTTCTAATTGTATTTCAATAATTTAAATAAACATATAAATTCATTTTATTTATTTACTTAAGTCGCATAAAAAATATGTCAGAAAGTTGTAAGTTCAGGGTGGAGGTTAAGATGGCGGAGGAGTAGGGGACACCTTTTTCAGCCGGTCCCCTGAGTTGAGCTGGATAGGTACCAGACCAGCAGGAATATCCACAGAATCAGCCTGAGACGCAGGAAGATACATCTGGATCTCTACAAATGAACATCTCCAGCGCTGAGTATCGAGGTACGAAGCGGGGAGCCGTGAAACCGCGCACAGATATCGGAAGCTAAACAGAAGGGGGAGGGAGCCGCCGTGTCAGGGCGCCGGGAAGCGGTAGCCACCT